>NW_007579273.1:5875-36484 GCF_000690725.1 Stegastes partitus
CAACAAATATTTTGCACATATTCTTTCTTGGACCCTGAAAGACCTTCTGGCAGCATTAAGGTCCTGAATAGTGTTTAACCTCTATACAGTCTACTTCCACTCAACAGATCGAGGCTTTTAACCCTCTTGTTCTGCTCCAAGATCCTTTGATCAGAGACTCAGCTGCTGTTAGAAGTTCTATGATCCAAGTTTTCAGAAGGGGAGAAACCATGTTTTTACAGTTTCAGCCTCACAGCTCTGGAACAAACTCCCAAAACTCAGTCAGTGCTTCAGTTCAAAAGAACCCACCTGTACCTTTATCTAATATATTTTATGTCTTTTCTAATCTTTTATTAATCCCCTTTTTTAACATTTTACTATTTAATTGTCATTACAAAGGTTTTATTCTCTTCTTTTATTGCTGCTTTTGAATGTTTTGCATATTTTAACGTTTTGTAAAGCAACTATGGTTCTGAAAGGTGCCATCTGACATCACCATCAAAAGTCAGTGCTTTGTTTTAAAAAGCTCTTAAAAACCCAGCATCTGTGCAATATTTTATGTCTCTTTTATGATTGCCCTTTTCAATGATTAATTTAATTGTCGTTACTAAAGTTTTATCGGCTTCTTTTAATGTTTTATTGTTGCTTTTGAATGTTTCGCATAGTTTCATGAAGCACCTTCTAACTTCACTTTTGGATGGAGCTGTGGAAATAAAGTTTATTATTATTATTTTTATATAACAGTCTGCATAACAAAGGCCAAAGATCCATGAGACACCCTAATCCGTCGTGATAACTCCCATTTAGAAGACTTAGTACGTCTGAAACGGGTGCAAGAGAAGTAATAAAAACATACCGGTGAGCGGAGGGAGAGTTTAAATTGTATGCATTCAACAGAAATCCTCTTATCAAGCCACTTTATCTCACTGTGAGTTGGATCAATGGAGGAATTTTAAATATTAATCTAATAGAAGAGGTGTGTAGCCCAGATCTGTGGCATGAAATGAAAGTGTGTGACCTCTCTGGTGGCTCAAAAAATGTCGTAAACACTCCAAAGTTTTCCAGGAAAAAAAAGTTTTTACTGAGAAAAAAAAAAAAAAAAACTATGGTCATTTTATAATTTTATAGCATATGATTGTATAAACATAAACATAGATGGACATCAATGAAAATCAGTTACATAAAGTTTAAAATACATCTACTCCTCTTTTAGCAGGTGAGAGTAAAATGCTTTTAAGAGGTTAAAATCTTTCCCGTCGTTTACATCAGTCAAAGGTCGACATACAGTGTTAAGTCATATGAGCTAAAGTATAAACAAAGACAATTAGAAATCAAATTTAATTCTGAATTAACATTTCATCCATTCATGTCTGGGGCTGACGACATCAGTGGTCAAGACAATGACACATGAGGTTTCTGCTGATCACACCGCACAGTACAAAGAGAAAAAAAAAAAACTGCCTCCCGACACGCATGACAAGTTGCTAGTAAAGGGTTGATTGCAAGTGCGGCGACGGAGTCTCTGAGCATCCAGCATCTGGGAGGAGGGAGGCGGGGAGCAGGAGGGTGAGGATCAGGGTGCAGCGGCCGGGGAAGGGCGATGTTACTGGGAGTCAGAGCAGCCGCCCCCATCGTCTCTGTGAGTGCTTTAGTGTAGTTAGTGGAGGAGGTAAACAGTATGGAGGGGGTAGTTCAGTGGTTGTCAGTTAAGACGAGAGACAGTCCACAAACTGGAGGCGGGTGGAGGAAGCTGGACAGGGACTGGCTTGACTGTCTTGAGTTGATGGAGGGACTGGAGGCAGCGAGTGGGTTACAGCCTGGAGTTACCGTGGAGATAACCTGGTCTGGATGGTCGGTGTGGTGTTTTTTTTTTGCCACCGGCGGACGGACTGACAAGAGGTGGTGAAAAAGGAAGACACTACCTCCTCCCGATAAAAAAAAAAAAAAAAAAAAAAAAAAGAAAGAGGTGTGGCTGCCTTAAGAGTTCTTGGCGACCATCTTCATCGTGATGGTCTTCACTTCTGAGTACTCCTTCAAGCCGTTTTCTCCCCTGAAACAGAGACACGGGAACAATGGCGCTCATGTTGTTGGAGCTGTGGAGCTGACAGCGGCGATGAAATATTGTGTATACAGTGCCGGAGACTCTTGGGAGCTCAAATATTGCAATATCCTCTTAGATAAAGATTTATGTGATGTTAAGCAATTTTGGAAAGTAGGTTTTCAAAACACCAAGTCAGTATTAGTGATATTGTGCTTAATTTGTGTATATTCGGTGGGCAGACGACCAAGTCATACTCACAATTCACGTCCGTTGCCAGACATTTTATATCCTCCAAATGGACACTGTGTGCTCAGAGCGTTGAAGCAGTTTATCCTGGGAAATACACAAAACATTGATCATTCCCGAGCGTTCGACTCCCGCGGTTTGCTCTAAAAAATTTAGCACAACTTTGTCCAAAGCAGCCACTATCAAAGAGCAAGAAGACCGATGTGAAAACGTATTGCCATCATCGCTGCGGTCTTTGAAAGCCTCTCGACTTGATTTTACAATTCTATTACTGTTTAGAAAACACAGCCGACCGTTGACAGGTTGTATATTTGTGCATTTACTAATTACAGCTCTCTGGGAAAGAACGAATGAAAGGACGTCGTGAACGAGAAGTAAAGAAGAGGATGGAGGGAAAAAAAAAAAACATATCAAAGTGAGGAAAGTGGGAGGAAAGAGTTTGACCGAGCATCTCTTTCAAGAATTTCTCTTAACACAGAAGAAGCTGAGGAGATGCAGCCATGAGCGTAGGCTTTGTTTCCGTGAGTGTCAAACAACTCATTTTCCTGCATCGTGGTGGATTCTCATGCACCAGTTTGTGCCTTTTCTTGCACCAGGTTGCATAATTTAAAGGTTGCATGAACTTATGATTCATATTCATGGTTTGGGAGCTAAAAAAAAAAAAACAACAATGCAGAAAAAAAAAAAAAAGGACCCGCCCCGTCTGAGGCTTTGTTGCGTCTATGAGTAACACTATAGCAGAAGTCGAATGCACATGTTCTGAACACTGAGGGGAATGCATCGCCCTGAAATCTACACCTAGAAATGGAGCTATTTTAACCAGTTTACAGAGGAGAGTAAATGAATGGCCTGAAATATTAGAGTTTGTGCTTTGATACTTTTAGAGAAAAGCTCGTATTTGGCAGCGACCGTGCATGTTTTGTGTTTGTAATGGTGGACGGTGGTGGGATGGTGATTGGGGCGGCATCGGGGATGAAGGTAGATAAATGTTTCCTCAGCTCGCCGAGGGCTGCGGTCGAGTCTCACGAGTGGTGAAACATTTCTGGCAGATGCTGTATGTAAGCTATACTTCTAACCCCAACTCATAACCATCTGTAGGTAATTATAAAAGAAACAAAACAATTTCGAGTGAACTCAACAAGTTACGTTTTTAGGACCATTTCATTTCTCCAAATTATAAAATTAGGGTGTCGATTTACATTTACAATTTACGGTCGGAGCCGTTGTCTTGTAGTGGCACATTACTTCTGATAGTTCAACTTCTTGAATGTCTGAGCTGTGGGGGGAAAAAAAAAGCCAAAAAAAGGAAGGAAAGCATGTCTTTGCGGCCTGTGTAATGATAGCAAAGTGGCGCGTTGCCAGTTTACAGTTTCGAGATGGCGGAAACTGAAATGGTTGATACTTCCCACATGAAAAATATTACTGATTGCAGCCAAAGAAAGGCAGCAGATGGAACGTACCAGACAGTGCCAGCCTGCATGGCGGTGGATATGGTCATGGCTTTGTTGATGTCATTGGTGAATACAGCAGCAACCAAACCATAATCTGAGTTGTTGGCTCTTTCGATCACTTCCTCGATAGTTTTGAACTTCATGATCTGCTGGACGGGTCCAAAAATCTGGGAAGAGAAGAAAATATACAGATTGATTACTGACTTGAAAATAAGTGGAAAATAAGTCGATGCATTTACTGAAGGACTCCAACTGAAGTAGGTCACTGTGTTTCTCTGCACATTTATTCAACTGCTTTAGTTGCTGTTTTTTTTGCTGCAGGTCAGAAAAAATGAGATCAGCCACTAAATTAAAATACATTTTATAGATTTAAGACTCCAACAGTATTTAAAGTGGTGAAAATTTGCTCAATTCCAACCAACTTTAACATTAAATGCTTCCTACAAGCTAATGTCTCAACAATAACATTCCAATAACATAATATATACACTAATGTGGGGTGTCACATATATACTCTTCTTACAATACTTTACTACTCTGAATGGACTTTGACTTTAAGGAGTATTTAGCACGTTAACTTAAAGAATCACGTCTCCACAATCATTGTCTTTCTCATTTACCTCCTCTCTGGCGATGCGCATGTCATCCCTCACGTTGGAGAAGACGGTGGGCTCGATGAAGAACCCTTTCAGGCCCAGAGATTTGCCTCCACACTCCAGCTTGGCTCCTTCGCTGATGCCGCTTTGAATGAACTCCAGCACGCGATTCTGCTGCTCGCGGCTGATCTGTGGACGTAAACGACAAACGTTGCAGAAAACAATGTGACAGTGAAAGAAAAGGGGAGATCCAGCAAGCGATGAAAACAGGACTTCTGCTTGAATGAACCGTCCTAAAACTGAACCCGTCCCGCTCACCTGTGGACCCTGCTCAGTCGTGGGGTCAAAGGGGCTGCCGAGTATCCTCCTCTTGGCTCTCTCAACGCTTCTCCGGACAAACTCGTCGTATATGGGCTCCTCTACGAAGATGCGAGAGCCTGCTGTGCAGCACTGGCCTGCGTTGAAAAACACGCCCTGGTGGGCCTGTTCTACAGCCAGATCCACTGGGAAGTAAAACAGGATTTAAGTTAGTCAACAATAATCATTCCATAACCGTGAAGCCAATGAATAAATAAGAGAAGTCTGAATTGGTGGCTTTAAAGTGAAATCATTCATAACTCAGTGTCAGCATAAGCTAAATTACCCCATGCACATATAAAAACTTCATCTGGTTAGAAAAAGTTATGTGAGTCGTGTTATTGGAGCTTTTCTGTGCAAATCTGATACCTGACACCTGAGAGACAGGATCCTGCTGTTGCGCACAAAGGGTTAACGGACCCCTGTGATTTATGGGTCTCGGCTGAAGCACCCGACTGAGTCAGGGTCCATTCTCCTGATTTACAGGCCTCAGTGAGGCCCTCTCACGGCTGCTGAAAGCATTTGAAAGCGTCGGCACCCCCAGTTTGGTGAGCCACTTAGAATTTATATGAAACCCATCCATCCAGAGGTTTTCATAGCACTGCTAAGCTTTTGAGCGTTTCAAGGTTCTCGGTCTGTGAGTGTTTTAATCCACACATTTAAGGCCCTAATAATAGAAAATAGTGACCGACCACCTGGCGAGGGTAGCAGGTAAACGAAGCAAGACATTTCTTGATAACTTACAATCAGCATCTGCAAATATGATGTTGGGGTTCTTCCCTCCCAGCTCCAGCGTCACTCTCTTCAGGTTACTCTTCCCAGCTGCCTCCTGGATCAGCTTGCCGACCTGGCAGAGGGAACACATCTGAGGTTTACTCATAGAGATACAGGCCGGCAGCCAGATCAGTAAATCAGCTGCAGCCATTAAATATCTTAAAGAGGTTGGTTAGCTCCAAACAAGGAATGTACCGGCAGGCCAGCCGAAACATGAGTTCTGCAAACACACAGAATGAATATCTATTACAGGTTTTTGGAGACAGCGACAGGAAAACAAAATGATGTTTGAGCCAGGAACAGCATCTGATACGTAGTGAAGGGCAGGAAGAAGCAACCACAAGGTGTGTGGGTGGTGTCCTGTGATCTAACACACTGTGAGACGGCTGCTCCGGCATGAAACCAGTCCAGCGCGTCGATACGGACGACGACGAGGGATTTGCTGGAGTTTTTCCTTATCTTCCTATTATCGCTATTTCCATTTTACTCCTTATCAAAGTGATGATATCATGTAACCGAAATGAAGAACAATAAATAATTCATTTAGGAACAACATTCTTTGGTAAGATATTTGGGAAACTCTATTGCTCAAGAGAATCACAGACGTAGTTCATCTTAAGGCACCATATTTTAGTTTTAGTAGTTAAAATCATGTAGTTTTCAGTTCTTCCCTTGAACCCTGTTTATGTTGTCAGTGAATATGAAGCCATTGCTGCCTAACAATACAGTTTAGACGCAAACAAATCTGATGTGGACTTCATGTTTGTGCAGCTCAAGATAGTTACAAGAGTCCACAAAAGGTTTTCATTAAGTACAAACATGAATGGTACCTGAAATCGTGGACAAGATACATGCATGGAGTTTACATAATAGTTATAGTTTTGATATAAATTATTTGTTGTAGCTATAAAAATCAATAAATTTACCTTCTTGCCAAGCGATAGAAAACACTGATGCCACACAAGACATTAGCTTAGCTTAGCATTAGGACTAGAAGAGGGGACACTGAGCTCTAAAGCTCACTAATTAGCATTTTGCATCTTGTTTGTTTAATCCATATGAAAGTCACGGCGCAACAGACAGATAGTCTCCAAAAAGAGGCGAGGCTGGGGAGACCGATGGAGGGGAAACAGGACTTGGACATTATTTGGTTTCACAACTTTACCGTGTGACGCTGCCACGTTCTCGTCCTAACTCATGTGGTAAAACTGTTTTAAACAACACATAAAGGAATTAAGACAAAAAAATGACAGGAATCTGAAATTGAACAAAAACCCCACAACACATATTTGGTATTTAAAATGACTCACACAACACGTACCGTATTACAGTAGAGAACTGCTGAGAGGTGGCTTTTGTTACCGTCGCACAGAGCCCGGCTAACTGGTTCCAAATGTTTCCAGTCTTTATGCTAAGCTAAGCTAAGTGGCTGCTCGCCTCATATCCTGCACAGACATGACAGCTGAAGTACGAAGCGTCTCATCTAACTCCTCATGAGGAAGAAGGAAAGAAATATGTTGTACTATTGATTTAAGATTGACAGTCAGTTCCAGCAGGTAGGAAACAATATCAGGTGAAAGTTTATTTGTTTGGATGTGAAAGAAAAGCACCAACAAAATACTATTTCACCCACCGGCGATTTAGAGAAACATGATTTTAGGCTTCGACTGTAAGAATGAATTAACTGATTTTACACAGTTTTTTTTGTCTTGAACATTGCATTAACTTGCCAAGATAACAAGCCTGAGAAAGCCCCCACACCTCCCTCACAATCCTACACCCTAAACAAGTATTCATCTTCCTCTTACTCATGCAGACTGTTTTATTTTCCAGGAGAACTGACAAGATAAAGCGGAAAAATACCCGCAGTCGACCAAAAAAAAAAAAAAAAAAATCCCCCACCTCCAACGGGGAAAAGAGTCATCTTCTCTCACTATCACGTCTAGTATCTGTTTCGCTCCAGTTACTGATATAAATAAAGAAAAAAAAAAGGAGAAGATTAGAACTGGATCAACTGCAGAGCTGCGACTGGTACTGAGGCCGTACAAAGGCAACACAATACTTGGCTGGGCCGGTGTGTTTCGTCTGTCTTTGATCAGAAACACAAAGTGGCTGACTAAGGGGAGGCTTGCGTGTGTTTATTCGAGGGTAAAGGAAACACGCTGGGCTGCTCCACTCCTCCGTGTGGAGTCACAAACAGTCGGGAAGAGGATGAGCCGTGGTCCTAAAATCCACCTGCATCTCCTCCTCCTCCACCACCACCACCACCACCACCGTGAGGAGATGCTGCGGGTTGCGAGTATCGCCCCCCGACCACTGCTACTACAGCGCCGTGACTCACTGTCTGGGCATCAGCAGCCTCTGACAGCAACTGGCTCGTTCTCGCAGTAATTGACTCCAGAACACATGAAACAACAGGAAAACTAGTAAAAAAAAAAACAACAACAAAAAAAAAAAACTGGGCTACTCATGAAGGAAACGTTCAATCGGGAGGAGATGATAAAGCAAAGAAGATGTTACAATGTGGGCTGCCGTCCCACGATAAATAGTTCAATTTCTTATTAACTAAGTCAATATTTCACCTATATTAGCTAAGTTTAAATGAATCCGTAGCAGCTGTAAGTTCGGTTAGCCCGGATGTGTCCACGTGACGCAAGAGAGACTGCTTTTTTAATCACATTTCAGTTTGTGTGTCTGACTTTGCATGTTTCAGTAAAAGGTTGAAACGATGAAGAGATAGCGGATTGAGCAAACATCCCCACCAGGATCAAAACCCACATTACACAAACCTGGCTCGTAATCCAAACATACATGTGAAATACACATCAAATCATAAATTCTACACTCGTGCTGCTGCTGCGAATGGTTTAAACAGAGGGGTTTAGTCGAGGAGAAATTACAGATGTTCGCAGATGATGTGCAGAAAAGGGGTCTGCTGTCACTCAGGCTGCTCCTTCCAGCCTCAGGAATGCATTCAGACCACAACACACAACACCTAACATGGTATGTCCCTTTAGCTTCCCATCAGCTGCTCTGCAAAAGCCACAAGGGTTTATCCTGTGTGTGTGTCCTGATAGCACGTTAAATGAAAGAGCGCTGTGGAGGTGCATTAATACAGCAGAGACAGCTGAGGGAAAACAGAGGAGGGGCAGTGTTTTCAGAGAGACGTGTTTGTATGCTCTTGACAGCACAAATATGTGCATGTGTGCGAGATAAAATCAGAGCCCTGTCATGGGGAGTAATGACAGGGTATGCAGCTTATGTAAGACCCCATTTGTTTGTCATTTAGACTTCAATACGGGCACACAACATCCCCCTAATTATCCAGCCTGCTCTTATGCGCTGCACATGTTGGTCACTGTGTCACTCGTGTTCGGTGACAAAAAAAGCTGAAAAGCGGCAGGCAGCTGCCGATCGGAGCGAGAAAAGTACCTCGGTTGATCCTGTGAAAGCCACTTTGTCTATGCCCATGTGCGAAGCAATTGCAGCTCCTGCTGTTGGCCCGAATCCTGGCAAAATATTGATGACTCCCGGTGGAAACCCGGCCTGTCAAAACAATATGAGAGGAAACAAGCTTTAGCGGAGATGACAGCGGAGCCAAGCAAAACTACAGGCAGTGTGGGGGAATCCGGACCCAACCCAACCTCCCTACAAGCAGAGAGCGGAGAGAACATCAAAAAGAAGAAGGCAACAGACAGATAGTCTCCAAAAAGAGGCGAGGCCAGGGAGGACAGGGGAGGGGGGGAACAGGATGTGGACATTATTTGGTTTCACTACTTTACCGTGTGATGCTGCGTTGTTCTTATCCTGTTTAACTTACTCGTGTGTTTACTCCTGTCGCACACAGCTGCACCGCAAAGCCCTGCTGCACACACATCTCACTGTGGGTTCAGATTGACTGCATATTAACGTTCCTATTGGCTGACCTGCGTGCGTTCAGCTATGTGATGATGTGCGCTGTGGTCGCCATCGTTGCTGGATTGACACTTTTGCTGTTGAGTCTGATGCTGGTTAAACTGTGATGTTCAGTGTGTTTCTAAATGGCACTGATGCACGAATATATGCTGTTAATGCTGCATTCATGCACTGATAATAACAGAATAGTGTTTACGCATTATTAGCTGTAGTTCTGCATTCCCAAAGCATTTCTTTTTACCAAGTGGGAGATTTTACTGACGTCAGAAATTCCTGATATCTCTAAATTAAATGACAGATGTGAATGTTTCAAGGACGTGACATGCTCAGCAGCCAACTACCAGCAACAGCAATAACATTTTGGTCCTTTCTGTAGATCCCACAGTCTTTAAAACGAGCGTTTAATCAGGACCATGCTGTACATAATGTGTACGGCTTCGTCGACTCGTGCCCTCAGTCACCAGTGAGGGGAGCTCCACTGCTAAAAGTTCCTGAGTTTGTACAGTGATGGTGGCACCACAGTTTACTTTGAAGAATCAATGGTAAAGATTTATTTTTACATCTACAGCACATCTTTTCTTTTTCATCCCAGTCCCAAGCGTGTGGGTTATCCTGAGCAGCTTAGAGCACGTGTTGATGTTGAGTTTTTAAAGTGGAATTTTTCAGTTCAGCAAAAAAAAATCTCGACTTGGCCGGATGGGTCAAAATCAAAAAGACAGACTCTGAAAAGATGCACCGGATACAAAAGTGACAGTTTGTTAAACATCTGTTTTTTGTCGCCTTGTAGTTAAGATTTACATTGGACCGTCCAGATAAAGCGTTGGCCAAATTCTGAGGGAACACTGTGTACTTGGCACAATGAAACCTGTAAATTCAGAACGCGATTCAGTCAGCAGAGTATTAATGTTTCACCGTCCGACTGAAATGTTTGCAGTTGGCAGCGCGGCCCCGTCGGTTACCTCCTTGACGAGGGCCGCTATGTAGAGGCAGGTGAGCGGCGTCTGCTCAGCAGGTTTCAGGACGACAGTGTTTCCACATGCGAGCGCTGGGCCCAGCTTCCATGCTGTCATCATCAGAGGGAAGTTCCACTGTGCACGACACACACACACACACACACACACACACACACACACACACACACACACACAAGCCAGAAAAAGACATCATGCATCTGACACACTGGGTGGTCACAAGTCAAGCTCAATAACTCATCGCTCTTAAGTCACTTACTCTCATTTTCACTCTGTCTAAACATAGTCAAGTGAGAAAATGTTCTCGGCACTTGTACAGTATTTTCTCTTCCCACAGTATTCTGAGAAAGTCGGGAAATTGCAACACATGTGCAATAGACCCATATCACTGTACAACACACAGGCCTGTGTTATTTCTGCTTTACACAGGAGCCCATGGGGCTCAACACAGAACCACACGCTTTCTGCACTCTTGCACAATCAACAGCGTCTCCTTCTCCTTGATCTTTTCCTCTCTTCTCATCATTCTCTTTTCTTCAAACTCGCTACGTTAAATCCCGCAGATCTCTCTTCTGCTTCTCACTTCTCGTTCCCCATTAGTCAAACTCGCTAGCGCAGTCATTTTTGGGGCTTACCAGCAGGATTTACCCGAACAAACAGTGACTGTCGGGGAATTACTGGAAAATGCTGAATGTAATTCAACAAACAATCCAGCCTAACAACCGTCAATATCTCTTTTAAACTCTGCCAATTCGCCCTTATCAGTGTTTTTTTCTCCCCTCGCGTCCGTTTGTATCCATCGTACATGTCACTCGTAGGAAGGGTTATACTCACCGGGATAATTTGTCCACAGACTCCAATGGGCTCATATCTGGTAAATGTCAGATACTCTCCATCTGTGGAGGAACACACACATGTGGACGAGCACACACACAAAGAGAGGGTTATTCACTTTGCAGCTTTAGCATTTGTTGAAAATGTTCAGGAAAAAAAACAACAATGCCTCAAACACATGAAAAATGTCACCAAATTGATACCCCCGGCGTTGTTGACTCAACACGTTAATTTGTAAATGAATCCACACACAACATTCCTGGTTACCCTGGTGAGAGATTACGTTTCGTTTCAAGCCTCCAACAGCACAGGCATGTGTGTAACTGTTTTAGGTCATAGAGATGGGTGTTATGCTGGAAAGGTTTGCTCATTCCTCTTGCATTACTTGAGTAAAAGGAGGTACTTACTGAGGGTGTGCCATGCTTGTTCGTTTCTGCACAAAAACAATTCATTTTGGGAAATGTGTGTGTGTGAATTAGCTAGAACGGTGGTCAGCTGATGATTGAGTAATGTTGCATTTGGACCGGGACGATCGGCGGGGAGATGACAAGCCAAATAATCATATTTAATGAGGAAACAGTGAAAGTGTGACAGAAAACTGCAGTGAAGTTTCCCATATGTCAACCTTTTTTTTTTCCCTTTCGACGCCAAAGCGGATGTTGGATCTTTCCAAACTGTTATTGTTTGCAGAATGAATGTAAAAACCTGTTCGACATGAGATTTTCAGGAGGCATTCAAGTATCTGCAAGGCTTGTTTGAAACTATGACGCCTGCAAATGACTTATATTTCAGTCTGGAACAAGTAATGTAAACGATACCAAAGTGCGTAGCCAAAGGTGCTCCACATAATGACACTCCCCATTCATTTCACACCGTCTGTGATACAAATTTAACACCATAATCCCAGCGTAACAGGCGAGACAAATAGATGCTGAGGGCTTGTTCTCGGTGGACGTATTGCGCCTCGTCCTGACAGGTGAACAAACACTTACATCATACGGGCTGCAGGAATAGCCCTGTTTATTTCCTCTGAAAGTCTACAAGAGGAATAAAGCTTCAACCTAAGCCCTGGGAAAACGCTCAGCACGGTTGGTTTGGCAGCAGCGTACAAGAGAAGCTTTGAGAGGGACAATGCAGTGGTATCAGGAGGTTTCCCATGTCCTCTCTCTTATTCTTTTTTTTCTTCCTGTTTGAAACGGACAGCCAACTTTCCCCTCTTCCACCCCCAAATTCAGCTGCGTTAGAGGGGCGACGCTGGCGGCTGCCCCCTCACTGTGTGGATTGATCACCGATCTGTTGCCGGCCCGTGTTGAGTGTTGAGCATACTTTTTCTGCAAAACCCTGAATGCACCAAACTTCTTCAAGCAGCTATACCATTTTTTTTTAACCAACAATGGATCAAATGACAATAAGTAATGTAAAAAGAGCCAGTCACAGAGTGTAGTTTCACTCTGCAAAGCTGTGCAGCGCAACAACACACAATCTGTTCACAGGTTTGACATTTTTGGCATGACGATGGACTTTTTCTTTACTGATTAAAAGAATGTGTGATTTTCATCATGACAAATCCACCTTAACTGGGTGTTTGTGCATGTTTCAGCTCATAGTTGTGGTGGGTTTTTTTATAAGAGGCAGCTGTTTGCAGAACAAGAACATTACCTGCTCAGCATGAAGAGCAGAAAGAGGGCGTAGACACACTGGAGCTTTAAGTATCACGGATGTGGGAAAAACTAACTGTTTGCCACATCGAATTTAAAAACGTGTTTTCATCGTGCCCAAGAGAGCAGAAAAAAGATATCTTGCGGATTTAAAATGGATAAGTTTATTGCCTTCATACACAGACTTATCTCCTAAATCAAACAAAAGCATGGCTTAAATTAAGCCACATCTGATAACTTAATAAGTTAACAAGACTAAAAATCTAATCAAGCAACTAACTTTTGGTATTTGACAGTTTTTAATACCAAATTTGGCAAAAAATGCTTTAATCTGATTCACAGTCCCAATAAACAGCCTCAGATTTTAACTTGAACAAGACCTCAATATGTTGATCGAGACAAAATTATCTCTTGTCTTTTACCTCCCACAGTTTTCTCCTTCATCACCAGTCTGCCTATTTCTGCTAGAACTCAAAAAGGGGGCTCTTACCCATTGGAATGGAGGTGCCGTGGATCTTGTCCGCATATCCAGCAAAGTACCTCAGTGTCTTTATAGTTCCTTGGAGGTCCACAAACAGGGTGGGCAGGAAAGGCTTCCCACTGTCCAGCGACTCAATAGTCTGAGGAGAGACGAGGGAGACGTTGGAGAAATATGTGATATAACCTTGTGATCCTCACATAATTCCATAGCGCTCCATCCTTTACACTCACCCATGGGTGAAATGTGACACTAAGATAACACTACACTACAAATACAGCCCTTCGGTTGCAGCTATACGTTCTCTTTAAGCAAATATTTGTATTTTCAAACACAGGGGCAACTCAAAAGCGCTCTGCAGAAGATGTAAAATGCATTTGAGAAGCTGGGAAACACGATAAATTGAATTAGGATGAAACGAAATGAGCAAATAAACCAACACAAACAGCAACAATAACTCAGTGTGCTGACAGAAGTAAATGTAGATAATGACTTCTCTAAAAACAATATTTGTCCACTTACTGCGAGATAGACACTGTCCCTCTCCACCAGGTCGGCCAGCTTGGACAGCAGCCGACCTCTCTCGGACGCATCCATCCTTCGCCACACAGAGCCCAAAGAAAAGGCGAGGCGAGCGGCCTGCACAGCTTTATCAACGTCGGCCTGCGAGAAAAAGGAACGTTTGAATTAATTCAGTCAACTAATCAAACGTCTTGCTGTCTTTCCGCTCCAGTTGTGCGTTTGCGTGTTTCCCGCAGCTCGTTAGTTTGGCTGAAACTTAATGAAATAAAGAAAACTGATCTCACTTTGCATGTTTCTTTAATTGTTCAAATAGTTCACTCATGTAGAGAGAACGAAAAGCAAGATTTTAAGTTTGTGTGACGAGGAAAAACTGAAACTGGATGATGTGAAGAACCGACTTTATTTAACTCTATCTTCTTTAGCTATATTCACTGTTTGATTTACAGGTTTATCAAACAAAACATGTCATCAGCACGGTGCATGAATGAATGAATGAATGAATGAATGAATGAATGAATGAATGAATGAATGAATGAATGAATGACGATCCAACACAAAGATCCAAAATCACGTGAATGTAAACCTGACGTGGCTCATTTGGCAAAACAAGAACAAAATGTCCTTTAATTACTTCAAACCAGACTTTAAATAGGATTATTTGTATGTAAAGTTTTTGTACCTTGTCTGCTTCCTGGACCTCACAGATCTGCTCTCCAGTGGCCGGGTTGTAGACGGGGAAGACCTTCCCGCTGACAGAGTCCTGCCACTCATTGTTGATGAAAATCTGCAGCAGGAAATTTAGCAGGTTTTAGCATTTTAATGGCAGATAACCGAAGAGATTCATGAGAAGTTGTGAATGCAGACGTCTGAATTAATCTGCACAATTTGCAAACACAATGAGCTTGATTTGGAGACAATAACTACTTCTTCTTTTTTTTTAATTTTAAATATTTATGTTAGCTTAAGTAATCACTTCATTACACCATCTTGGCTGCAGCAGCATGCTTGTGGACTGTGAAAGACTAACAGCTCTCAGGCAGCCGGCCCAAGCACTTCCAGGCTCTTGTTGTGTAAGGGATATGGGAGAATCTCTGGAAATCTGGACAGAGATTCCTGCCTGTCCAGCATTGCTCTCTGGGGAGTGCTCCACCATCCAGACAAAGGGGGTGGGTGGGTGTGGGGGTACAGATAAATCCCTATCAGACACCAGACCCCCACCACCACCACCACCACCACCACCGCCGCCCCCACCTCCAGCACACAGACACACGTTTCACAACATCACTGCTCGTTTACGACATCATAAAACACGTGCTGCGCTTGGTTTCTGTGATGCGTTAAAGCAAGTCTTCCGTTAAACAACCGCCTGGGATTCCAAACAGGACGTATTTGACATCTATTAAGACCAAAAGCAAAGTACACGATCGCAAAAAAAAAGAAGAGAATCACGTCGCGCGAAAACCCTTTTTTGAAATGCAAGGTGTGATCTGAAATTGTAAATACGCCTCGAGCATGTGAAGTCGGCAACAAAAAACTCGGCCTCCTCGCTGACATGTTTAGATCCATTAGGCCGGCCGCTCACACACTGTTTTTAATGGCTGTCAGTCTGCCTGATAGATAGAGTGCAAGGAGAACATCTGCTGGCACAAATCCCTCTGTGTATACATATGCTCTTACCGTCCTTTTACTTTAGAGGAGTTCTGATGCACTGAGAGCAGAACCCGAGAGCAGGGTTCAAGTATCCCACTGGCCTTCGCCTCCCTAAACTCTCCAACATGTTTACCTCCATAAACGCTGGGCTCTAAGTACTATTTAATTGGCTGTAAACTGTAAGCTGTGTTTACTTTTAGGCTGGTATAAAATGCAGAGGAGTCCGAAAACTATTGGAGTCGCAGCAAACACATCACCGTGGCCCCCCTCCTCCTCCTCTTCCTCCTCCTCCTCCTCCTCTTCATCCTCCTTATCATTCCCACGGCTCACTGGCTCACAATGTGGACTCTGCATATGATTAACTCGCATGTTAAAGGTTTAACGTTCAGTGTCTGTGTGCCACTCCACATAGCATTACTGTACAGGCTCATTCCTCTGCGACTCCCTTTGTAGTGGTCAGCCCCACCACCCCCCCCAAAAAAAAACATCCCCCCACACCGAGCGAGACGCAGGCCCGAGTGGCTTCTCGCTCTACCAGCCCGGCGTTCTCAGGCGCCTTCCATCAGAGGCCACCTTTAATCTGCTGCTCATTAAGAGCACTTCATAAAATTGTCAGTAACGATAAGGAGCAGAGGGCCAGCTACAAAAACAAAAAGTCCTGTAGAGCACTGAATTAGTTTTTAAATTTATAGGGGCCACTGAAGTGGGGCGCCCTAAATCAGAGGAGCCCCCTGACAGCCTCAACAGTCCGAGCAAGAATGCAGACCATGGGTAGCTTTATGCATGGCGTAACCCCTCTCACAAGATGCTGCTAAAGGAGAACGGATGAAGCACGAGAACAGTGGAGCAGGCCCCACCTAAATCACGGCCAGAAAAGGACAACTGTCAGCCGCCGCTTGGCTCGGCCCTCTCGCTGGGCTCGGACTGGTGTTAGACTTTTGTCTCGTTCCATTGAGAGACTTGATTAAGATGACAGGCCCGAGTCGTAAATCAACTCTCAAGGTTTCTTAAAATTGCTTTTAGGGATCATTTGGACGCGGGGCAAAGAATGCAAGGATGAAAAAACAAGTGCAAGGGCGCACATTTTCAAATGACAAATAGTGTTTTCTTTCCCATTCCCGGCGGGGTCGTTACTATCACTTCACATGACGGTTTCGTGTTTATGAAAGTCGGCACTTTTAGGCGTCCAGAAAACCGCAGAGGCGAGGTAAAGTTTTCTACTCTTACAATTAAACCGCTCGTCTTTACATTTTCTGCAGCTGCGACAAACTTGTGTACGTTTTTTTGTCCCGCTGCACTAATTTGAACAAGCATTAAAACGGACATGAAGCTGTGATATGTGATGCCTGACGCGTAACGAGGAGGCCTGATGTGGACGAGGGCTGAGCAGTAAGCATATAGGTCAAGACTTTCTGCATGGGTCACAGGGCAGCTGCAAACATTTAGCAACTCCCATGCTTTTCTTTTTTTTGTAAAAGCTGTCAGTCACATCATCCGGCGAGAGCGTGGCCGTGGGGATAATGAAAAGACGAGACATGATGTAAACAAACAGGTTTTGTTTTCTTTGTTCGTTGCACATTTCAAATCAGCTGCATGTGTCCTCGACGAGATAAAGTTTGACGAGAGCGAAATCAAGACTTAAAAATTAAGATATATTCCTTTTTTTTAAAAATTGCGTGATATTAGTGATCATTCATTTTTGTGAAGTGAACAGCGAGAAACGCCAAAAACACTTTGAGCCAACAAAACATCTGTTTGGCTCTTTGCTTCTTTTCACAGCTCAGATGCTAATGTCTGAAGGAATATGTAAGATATGTGAGGCTCTTATTTTTTAAAGTGTGTGTGTGTGTGGAGGGGAGGTTTATGGGTGTGTGTGAGGCTTTACATACGTGTGTGTTTATACACAACACGCCAAGATTCCACAGCCAGACCAATCCTACGGGCACCTGCAACGCTCGTCTGCGCAGGAAGTTTCATATCCTCCCCTATCACAGGACCTCTATTTCCTCTCCGGTTCCTGGACGGGTTTCAAAAAACTCTTATAATTACTACTGTTACAAGTGAGCGGAGAGCATGTGAAAGTGGAGACCAGCTGGTGTTTTTTTCTCCTGCTCCTCTCCACATGTCTGACACCGCCGAGCCGCCGTGTTTTTCATTCACACACCCGCAGACAATGCCACCCTGCGCTCCCGGGTTTGGAGAGGACGACCTCGCTGTCACTAACTGGCAAAACGTCTTTGTCCCGTCAGTGTGTGTGGGCGACCGGTTGGTCCTGAAGTACAAACAGCTTCTTATTCGCATTGCTTTAAAAATATTGCTCAAAATTGAGGCGCAGGTTTTTAGCAAATGCTATTAGAAGTCAGTGGTTGGTTAATTCAGTGATTTATTCAAACCGCATCCATGTGACGTCCGTTCTTAAACATCTGAGTCGATCAAAATGACAAAAAAAAGTCACTTATTTTAATAGAAATATCATATTAGACTTTAAGGACAGACAAAGCAGTTTCATTTTCACAAAACCCACAATTCCACTAAGCTCCCCTCTCACCACTTCTCCATCTGAGGTTTGATGCGTTTCCTGTCTACTTCACCACTGTTTAGATCTCAGGTCGAGGGAGTGTTTAAAGAGCGTCTTCACAAAGTTCTCCTCGTGGGATCGGTACACAAAGAGGAAGTAATTTATAAAGAAATGTTATGCTTTTCCGCAAACAAATAAACATCCAGGAACAGCACTCCTATCTCTGCTGCGTCTCGCGCTCCGCCGCTGCACAAAACGGCCTATTCCCGCAGATTTATGAAGCCAAGTGTTTTTCATAATGACACCGTAAGGATTTACACGTTCCTTGTCAGGAGGGCTGCAGACCGAAGGTACGGGAAGTTAACTGGGTAACCTCGCTGTCACTGCTCTTCCTTAAACAGTGATTAAGAGACAGGGGACACGATGTTGACGTGTCGGCTAAGATGATAATTTACACTCGCTGCACAAGCAGGCATTTCACACCGACGGACATATTAATGGCGGCGCACACTTGGCCTGTCACAATCAAAGGGATGTGCTCTGCAGAGTATGTGGCCATGTGTGTGCGAACAAGGAGATTGTGTAAGCAAAAGGCAGCGAAGGGAGGGAGAGGTTCTCGCTGTGTTCATCGTGATAAATCATTTAGTTGCACAGTATCCGCTAACTTTGGCTCCGTTTGATCTTGATCGCAGTAAGATGGTGGTTTTGAAGTGAAAAACTCCAGAGCTGCAGGTCAGGCTCTGGCAAGGCAGGGCCACTAACCCACACAGTGAGACAGGGTCATAATTTACACCCCGGTGGACAGCACCTAGCATCGGGGAGCCCCAAGCCTCCATCTGTACTATCTCAATCAGTGACAGATTGATGGAGCCTCTTATTCATCCAAACTGAGCGGACGTCTCTGCACGGACCGCTCTACAAATACACGGGTCTTCACAGCAGACGGGTTCTGCACAGGTTCCTACGGAGAAAGTGCACTAACGCCACCATGAGCAAAGCAACAAAGAAAATTTATAACTGTTGATTAGATTAAGAGGTCTGTAACTCAGGCGGCGAACAAGGCCACTGGATCTACTTGTTAGTTCTTTCTATTTGTAGTTTCTCTGTTTTTACCTTATCGGGGCTTTTTGAAACCAAACTGGAAGTCATTTTAAAAACAGTCTTTTTTGTGTGTATACACTCGACTAACCGCGGCAGTTTGTCGAAGCCGAACGGCCGTGAATCACTCTTCCAAAGAAAAAGTTTTTAAAAGTCTCTCATTATAAAATGTGCTTCTTTTTCCACTTGCGTTTCTACCTTTTATAGACTGTTCTTCCACAGAAAAAGCAGCTTTTATTTCCATTCTTGTTAAATTTGTCCCACCAAGTGTCTGGTTTAACAACTCATTATCACTGAGCAGTGTGAAAAACCACAAAGGCCACAAGTATCACCTGCTACAAAAAAAAGGAAAACTTTTCCCTTAATTATTCATGAAGCAGCGTTTCCCTTCTTCACGTCTGCCACAAGCGGAAAACATCAATAAATGGCAATCATCTGTCTTGTATTTATGGCATCCTTTGTGGTCCTATCAACCTTTAAACTGTTTCTGTCTTGTCGCCCAGCTGTTGGAGCCTACAGACGTGGGGGTAGGGGATAGGGAGGAAATGTTCTCCTCTCAGAGTTTTAGCTACAAGAGAAAGTGTGCAAGAAAGCCACTCCGGGGGATATTAATAAACTAACAACACAAGTGCCTCTTTATATAGATGCACACGAGAAGGAAGACGACTGATGCAATCACATAACGTGTCTTTGGCGGTGAGAAGTTCACGACTCGGTGAAAAGGACAAGGGGCAAACCTCGATTGCAATAAGCCTTTTTTTATCACATGCTTCCCTGTTATAGAACGACGCCTGGTAGGTCGTGACACTGTACCAGCCATAATCTCTGCTTCTGGGGTCATCTGATGAAACCTTTGCATTGCAAAACAAAGAAAAGTCACGCTGTCGTCGTGACTAGGATTCTTCCAGATTTTTTGAATTCTCACTGGGCCGGAAAAGGTCGATATTGCCTTCGTATCAGTTCTAGAAATGGTATCTGAGAAAAAAACAAAAAAAGGAACAATATCAGTGAGCAATGTTGGCTGTTTCCCCTGCAGTCAGCAGGGTGGAGAACAGGAACAGGGTGTGAGGAGAGCCCACGCCAGGGGTGCCCATAAATCAGGGCCCTTCTGCCCCCTATGTCCACCAAACCAACAGGGACTGGATGATCCAAATTCCTGGGGGTTAATTCACCAAGTCGCTCCCTAAATTTCCTCCTGTACGCCGTCGTTTCCACCCCTTCAACTAACACTCTGCACCGTGAGGGAATGGAAAGCTTCCAACAGGACAGAGCCTATACAACATGTAGCGTCCCCTCTGCAGCAGCAGCAGCAGCAGCAGCAGAAACAGCAGCAGCAACAACGTGCCCTTTGCTCTTAAAACACTGAGGTATGTGTTAACGCACAGCAATTATAGCAGTGAATGAACTTCCACCACACTATCATTAATCTGTCCTCCGTGAGATGTGCCCTTTAATCTCACAATCATAAAAACACTTGTTCTGCAGCTAAAGAGGCCGTTTTCAGTAGCGACAAACTGCAGCAGGCGATGATGGGAGCTTAAAAATCCCTCAGAAGGAAGGATCTTAAATTAATGAAGTTTTAAAATGTACCAACCGTGAAAAAAAAAAAAAAAGAACCCAGACAAGTTATCAAACGGAAACAGAGCCATTCAAATGAGGGCTATTTTTCCTGTGGCTCAGTATTCAAAGCTTCAAAATGAGATCAACTGATTATTAGTGATTCATGGCTGTAACACTGTATGAAGTGCTGCTTACGTGTCGTGCGTGGCAGCAAAGTGGTCGAAGCGCCTCGCCACACATTCTGATATTTCTGTTGTGCTCACCACCGGATTTGTTGCACGAATCAAATAAAGTTCTTTGTTTGACTCATTGCTTCTTTCTCCAGCTGTTTCTGCGTCCCCTCTCTCTCTCTCTCCCACCCACACACACACACACACACACACACACACTCCTGACTGTGCAGCAGAAACACACACATTTCAATTCTAAACAATTTATTCACTTTGTGTTATATAATAGTGAGACAATGCCTGATTCAAATTATTTGACTATTATTTGGACTGGGCTAACCTGAGTGTGTTGTCATCACTGATGTCATGACAAGAACACACTTTAAAGACCAGGCAGAGAGGATTTGGGGTCGTATTTGTTCCACTTTTTTTTTTTCATCCCGCTGATGAATAATGTGACTGTGAGCTGTTGTAATTATGGCAAATCAAGAACTTTATAACTCATGGGATATCACAGAAATGCTCCTAATCGGGGAAGGAAAAAATGAAAGATTTGGATCTAATCTTGCAGTATTTCAGTATTTACTTTTCCTAACATCCCTTTAAAGCTTCATGTTTGGCTTCAGCACAGCAACCTGAAATCATGTTGGCCTGAGTGTTCAATGAAGCTGCACTCCATGTGGAATAAATATAAAATTATATAATAAAAGTGAGGAGAGAGAGAGAAAAAAACTCTGACCACGTGACATATTGTTGTAAAATTTTAGTAGGTTTAGTAATTTACTCACTTTGTTCCGTCAAACTGTGACACGCCCTTTATTAATAAGTTACTGCGTCTAATAAAGAACAGTTATTTTGGTCCATGCGCATTTAGAACATGGCCAAAATCTATTATGAGACTTTATCCCAGTGCCAGGTCGATGCAGTGACGCAATTACGCATTAAAAAATGGGAACAAATATCAACTAAACCGTTAATTTGGCTTTTTTTTAATTAATCAACAAAAACACAGATAAACTATAAAATAGGTTTTATCAGTTACATCTCACATCTGATTTATTGGTTAACAAGAGAGTTATTGGTGATTTAATGATAATCTACAGTGAACACGTGCGGACGCAAAAGAAAAAAAAAGAAGAAGAAAAAAGTAAAGAAAAACGACTCATCTGGCACCGGGACTGAGAAACGTGCAGCCGTCAGCGCAGCAGCTCTGCAGCTCGGCCTACTTTAAACTTCTAAAGTTGTGTCGGGAGAAGTTTTTATCTGCTCCGGTCCCGAGCTGAGCGACACGGTCTGACACTGACTCACAAACTCCCATTTCTAAGTTTTTTCGCTCCGAGGTCAGACTTTCTGCGCGTAAAAGGCGCCGCGTCGGAGAAAAGTGGAGCCGTCGGATTCGGCGGAGTGCGGACGGTAAAACAGACCTTGGTGTACTTGATCTCCGGGTTGGGCACCGGTGAGGGCATCAGCTGGAGGGATGCCATGAGAGCAGCGGGGTCGCTCTTCACCTCTCCGGGGATCTCGATCTTACTGGAAGTCATCGTCTCTCTCCGCGGCTCGTCTTGCCTGCTGCGCCTCTCCGGGGTTTTTTCAGCACAATTTCTGATCGGGAATTTTTTGGGCTCCTTCCTGGGTTTATAGCCAGGTGTCAGCCGCGGTTCATTTTCATTGGGCAGAGGAAAGGGCTGTCCTTTTGAAAATTAAATTCAAGCATTTACATAAACGAGCGTGTTAAGGAGGAGGAACACATGCACCCCACCCACCTCACACTCCCGGTGCACTCAGTCTCCACCGCTTCCACTCACCAACAGCTGACGCTTTTCTACACCAACTCATAGTGTTCTACGGACAAATATCATGTTGGAACTTCCTGCTGTGAAATGTCAGAGTAGTTTGGAGTTATGATGTTAGTGGTATCTGGACTCAGAAAGTATTTCAGCGTGTTTGGAAAGTTGTAGATTTGGGATAAAAGGTTGATAAATGGTGACACAGACTGTAGTTTCCCAACAGTCCCATGAAGGCTGCAGATTTGCTTGGCAAAACAGTCTCACCACAAGGTCCATTTAGCAGCTTCTGGAGCTTTACGCATGATCTTCCTCCGCAGATGGAGCTTGACCTGTTGACATGCGACTGCAAAATGTTCAGTGTTTCTCACCACATCGAGCACCTGGGTTTAGTTCAGACTAAAAAATAAAAAAAACTTTGTCCTTTCTTTTCACAGGAACAAAAACGACCTCTCATGCAAACGCGTAAAGATATAATCTCACACCATCATTAACCATTTCCTATCAGTGACATAAAGGGCTCGCTGTCGCCCACAGGTCTGATTTGCCTAACACAACCGCCCCACGGCCTGGGATGTTATGTAAATGCGGGACTTGCAGGGATTGCTGCTGCTTGCTGCGGGGTGTTGTTGGCGCAGATTTGTCCTGCAGGTGATAATTCCCTCCAGCGCCTCCTTTAAACCCCCCAATAAACATCCGTTAATTAACCGAGAGCGAGCCTGTCTCAAGAAAACTGAAGGAATTAAAGCAAATCCACGCATGTATTAACACATCCACAGCAAATGCATGTCCTCACACTTCCATGTGGAGGCAGTGAGAAGTTAAAGGGGCAAATGAGGAGGTTATTAAGGGGATTAAACATTACCAGAAAGGTAAAGAAACAACCCAGGACATGAATCCAGAGGGAACACATGTTGGTCTACTTTTAACGCCTTTCCATCCTCTTTAAACTGCCTTTAAATTCTGGATTTCATAATCTGAGCCTTTTGGCAGGACAAAGGAGTTTGGAGACAGATGTCGGTTCCATAATTTGCAAATCCCCCCCCCGGAGGATGCTTTTTCTCCATCAGCACATCAGCCTTTTTTCACAGCATGGGCGACACTCTCCAAGTGTCTGTTTCACATCAAAGACGACGTGCCAGAAAACGGTGACACTGATTAATGGATTGAAAACATCCCATCCTCGGCCTGTCGCCTCACCTTTTCACAGCGCGCAGCGAACAGGAGATAAGACGAGCCGGTGTGACCGGAGCCGGGCTTCAAATGTATTCATGGAGCTCCCTCTGTTGGATGAAGGGAGCCTCGGACGCTGCTCGCAGGGTCACACATCCACCAGCAGCCCTGCAATGTTCAACAGGAGCGTCTTTAACCGGGATTAAATAAAGGAATATGACCGATGCAGTGACTGGAAAGTTGTTGTTTGGTTTTTTTTGGTCTCACAGGAAGAAAGGTGAGTGAGAACCGTTCAGCAAATAAAAAAGAAAAAAGGAAAGAAAACGTGAGAGTTTCTGATAATTTTTTCCCCCGATTGTACTTTTAAAATATTTAAAGAGTAACTGGTGCAGAGTTGGTGAGATTTTAGAGTCGTGAAATACATTTTTGTTGTTACTTTATCCAAATTTTCTTTTATAAAAAAGAACCAAACCTGCACATGGAGGAAGTTTTCTGTGGCCTCTCATGTTTGTCTGCGGTGGTGGGCTGATTATTGATGCATATTAAAGTGCAGCTGCTGCAAATACAGATAATAGACAAAGCGTTTAATTATTGAGTCTGATTTAAATAAAATAAAATGTTAAAATAAATAAATTAAAGTACCTAGTCTATATTAACCACTGCAGCAAAGTTAGCTTCTTGTATTCTGTGGAGCTGATCCATATTTATCTCATTCTTATACTAGAATTTATTTGGTGATTTTTATACATCTGTATTTTTTTTCTCCTCAGTTTGCTCAGATAATTTGAACAATATATTTAAAATATATACACATATACTTAAATTTAGACAGATCGACCATTTGCAGCTGATTTCAAAACCACAATTTAAGTTATTCTCTGATTATTATTTTTTGTAATTATTTTTTTCAATATTTACAAAATATGAACACTGTAGCCCAGACACAGTCCACACATCTGTGATTTAAAAAAAAAAAAAGAAGAAGAAGAAAATGGGGGGAAAAAATTATCCAAATAATATTCTGCTCATCAAACCTTCTAATGCACTCCCTAAAAAAAATAAAAATAAAAATAAACACGTGTATTTTAGATTTTAATTTGGAATGACCAGTGCAAAGAGTTTAATTTAATTGTGTGTTTGACTTCTGCATGAAAAACAGAAAGTCTGCTTTACAGGCCTTAGTCTGGTTTGGCTGATAAAGACTTTAGAGCTCATTAAAGCAAAGAGTGTTGCTGAGATCTTGCAGAGGAATTTAATGGAATTAAAAATCAACACGTTTATTTAGTGGAATTTTTAATTTTTAATTGAATTAACTGAAATATTTTTCCCATTAGTCCACACATTGCTCATTGTGTGGCTGCAAATTTAGTCATCTTTAAGACAGAATCATATAATTTTGGAGGGATTTTATCTGATTGCCAAAACGTGCTGCACCTTCAGGGTTATTTTTCTATTTGAATGTATTAGAGGCACTTTAGAATCTTCTCAGACCAACGTTGGTGATGCATCTCAAACAACAACAACTTAAAAAAAAAATAAAACATGGATGCAAACATGCTCTGAATGCCATGTTGTCCTAACTGGCAGGTCTGTTTGGACGAACCCACGGAGCCACACGCTCATAAAGCGGACCTCTGCTGGTTATAAAGGGGAACAGGCGCACAGCTTAACGCGCCTGTCAGCGAGTAGGAGGCGACAAACCTGGCCGACAGCTCCACACAGCCTCCCTCATCGCTGTTAGCTGTTTGTTGTGGTCGGAGGAAGACATCAAGAAAAGAGAAAAGAAGAAAAAAAAATGGAAAATGAGAGCAAGAGGAAGCTGAAGGAGAGATTTGGCCTGGAGCGGGACATCATAAAGGAGTTCCTGGCGGAGTTTCTGGGGATATTCGTCCTGATAGTGAGTACCTCCCTCTGCACCTGTCATCAGGCTTAAACAGCCGCTTTAAAGCTGCGGACCAGTATGCTAATAAGGTGTCAAACCGGGTCTCTGGGGACTCTGGCTGCTGTCTCTCATATGTCTCTATTAGCAGACACATTATTCCGCAAATCACACACTTTCTCTTTCATGTGCTCAGCTGTAATGTGCTGCTGGCAGACTTTATTGTAGGAACCATAACAAGATGTGAGTGATTTGCTTCTTAAAACCCTGGTGGGACACTTCTTTTATAATCATAATTAAATACTTGCATCACAATTTTGAATTAATGAAAAACAAAAAACATGTTAGTTTCCTGCTCATGTGTTTGGAGTGTCCTCGCCTCCACCCTGAGCTCCACCTGTCACCTCTCCTACAGCACTTTAATGCCACATCGCAGCCTCCACAACAGCCCTTTTTATTCCTGCATGACTGCCCCTCATCCCAACACTCCTCTCCCTCTAATTCACTTGTGCCTTTTACCTCAGAAGTAGGAATGAGGGGGGGGTGGGTTAGTTATTGTTTCGAATCCCCAGCTCGGGGACAAGTTGTCTGTTTGCTGGACAAGTGGGCTAGTGTTAATGGCGGGTATAATTGGAATAATTGAAAACAATGAGCCTTTCTACCTCCACTCTTTGTGTCTTTGTCCCCGTCTGTGTCCCAGCTCTTCGGATGTGGTTCAGTGGCCCAGACGGTGCTGAGTAAAGGGGCTCTCGGGGAGCCGCTGACCATCCACGTCGGCTTCACTCTGGGAGTCATGATGGCCGTCTACATGGCCGGGGGAGTGTCAGGTAAAGAGTTTGGCCACGTGTGCAGCAGCTCGCACCCTTTGTAGCTCTGAATCAGCCACTTTTGTGTCATCACTGAATTCTGAGCGTGTTTTTTTTTCAGTTAATGAAATTACAGACATCCCAGAAAGTGGTGACATTTCATTTGAACCCAAAGATATTGAGATAAAAGATAAAGAGGACATATGGCACAACATCTAATAGATATTTGACTTGCTTCTTACAAAGAAAACCTGCTTAAACAACTAATTGATGAATAAAACTGTTGCTGTGTGTCAGTCCTGCCTGCAAGCACGTCCACGCCAGTTTGTCGTCAGATTGTTTTCTAATGACTTCAGGTGTCTTCTCTGATAAAATAACAAAAACTATTAGATAATATTTCAACACAAGCTGGTGACAAAGGTTCAGTGTTTGTCTGCGGTGGAGATCAATCTGTGGTGGTGGATGTGGTCTCTCTCCTCCAGGTTACTCCGTGTCACTGGTGTCTCCATCTCCAACATGTTCACATGCAAAACTCTGGTCTGGGTTTGCAGTAACAGAAAACATGCCTCCTTTTCTCATCCAGGGGGCAAGAATTATTCAATGTAGATTTTGTTGGAGAATAAACTAAGAGTTATTATTTAATTACCCTCTCCAGTGGGCTGAAATTTAGTGTAATAGCAGTCGGGACGTGCTCAGGGGCTGCAAATATTGTGTCCTGATGTCCAAATGGGATTTTATCTGGTACATTCCTGGAGGATTACAGCAAGAAGAGCCCTCTGTGCTCTGCCAGCAATGATAGGGATAGGAGGGGATAGTTGTTAAATGTCACAGGGCTTCTCTGCGGCTTTCTGAGCCAAAATGGTGAGTGTCCATTAATCAGCAATTAATGCGTTAAGTATGTCAAGGGGTCGCATTGTGGAGACTCTGCGAGCTGCGGTGTAGTCACTCAGTTACTCTTGAGAGGAGAAAGAGGTGTTAATAAAGCAAGATACTGTATAGATGTTGTGGCATCTGGTGGCAACATAACTACTGAAATGAAGAGTTTAAAATCAGAGGAAACAGTCAGCAGGGCTAAAGCTGTTTAATTAACATGTAAAAAATACTGTTTTCTGATTTATAAGGGTACATGTGTGAATGTTTCTGGATTTTGTTGACAACTTGGGAGAGAAGTTACTGATTCTGGATGAATAATTTAAACTTTTATGCAGATTAAATCAGGTTAATGAGTGAATTTGAACTTTGGAGGTGCTGGTGGATGGATTTTCAGAATAACATTTGGTGAGACAGTCATTCTAACTGTTTCCCCTTGTTTTCCATCTTTGTGCTAAGCTAAGCTAAAAGACCAGCTGTAGCTTTATATTTAACAGACAGAGTCGTG
Organism: Stegastes partitus; assembly: GCF_000690725.1. Classification (NCBI taxonomy): domain Eukaryota; kingdom Metazoa; phylum Chordata; class Actinopteri; family Pomacentridae; genus Stegastes; species Stegastes partitus. The sequence continues at coordinate 33,714 of NW_007579273.1, forward strand.
GTGTTAGTCTTCTCATCTACCACACAATTATTCTATAAAAACTTTTAAAGTCCATTCCATGAAGACGTGCTGCAGTTCTTGTGTCATGTATGTAGGTATGTTAGTGGTAATATGTTTTATTTAACACCACTCAGTGAAAATGTTCAGACTGAATTAAAACATGAATTTGTTGTTAGGGATGGCTGTTGTGATCATCCAGGCTCACGGCTCAGTTGTACTTGAGCTGCATGTTTAATAAGACGAGTTGTAAAGCTTCAGAAGAGCAGCAGAAAAGCCCGAGGACAGGGAGGTTAATATATGGAGAGCTTTTGCTGCATGACTGGGCCATTCAGCCCTGGGGTCCACGGCTCAGTGGGAAGCTTCTGTCCAACGACATCTCTGAAGATGATCATAGGTATTGGACTAATGAGCTTTACTGGGGCATGGGTCTCTGGAGAGGAGGGGGGTCAGGTGTGACAAGCCTGGCTTTCTAGGCTTCCCTGGCAGGGCGGCCCCATAGGAGAAGAAAACACAATTGTTTTCACTTTGTAGTCTCAGATTTTAGATGACAGTGTACCGTAAGTGTGACACATCATGGTCACTCTAATGACCTGCAGTCTACGTGTGCCTTAAGCAGATTCAGGCAGATTATGTCAGATGCAATTCAGACAGGCAGGTCTGGCTGGTTGTCGTGGTCAGTGTTTGTGAACAGGATGGGGAGATTAACAATGGGCGCATGGCTGATACCCCCAGTGGTGTTACCACATCGAGGTCAAAGCCAAGATCCCAGAGTGTTAAATAAATGACCCCACACTGCCATCGCAGCCCGGGAACAATTGGCTGGAATGTGTTCAAACACGCCTCTTTAGGACAATGCAGAATGTAGGAAAACACATAGACTCTGAAGGCACACAAACCCAGTGCCCTTTGTTGGAGAGTATCCTCAAAAGTTTTGAATGAGTGAACGAATGGATGAATGAATGAATGAGGACCAGAGGGTTTGACCACAAGGAACGATCAGAGAGCCCGTCGCTGGCTGTTTCAATCCGCTGAGTTTACCTCATCTCGTTAGAGAGGACGCGAGAGACTCTTAAAATCATTCGTCACAGCTTGCTCTCAGATGTTTGATGCTTGATTTAAGGCTGAAGCGATTCGTTAATCAATTATTCAATCAAATAAAAGAAAATGATCATTTAAAGAGGAACTCCACCAGTTTTACACATAAAATCTTGTTGACAGTAAAAGAAAAACTGGTTTGATTAACTGCCACGTGACACTTTGAAAGGAAGAGGAGTGAGGGGAATAAAAGCAGCGATGGCATGGCCTCTGTTTCGCATCTTGAGTTCAAGAGAGTACAATGCTGAATCAGGGGATTACTCATTTAAGTGTCTGTTTTACAGGGAGAAGTGAAGGCTGGTTCTGCTGCACTGATTTTCATAGTTTCCTATAGTGGGTCCGACAGAAATAGAGGAGTCTAAATCATTAGAAAAGTCTTTTAAGTCACCTTTCAAGCGAAAACACTTACATCTCACTGTCTTTCTCTGTGTGGAGTTATAACAAACTAGATGCTTTGAGGCTTTGAGCATTTTCTTTTTCATTTTGAGTATTTCTTTAATTACTTCCATTTGTGGCTGTTTCCCTCTTCTTCCTCTGAAACGCTGCCCTGCCTGTTGTTGTGTTGTTAACGTGACTCACTCGTGGTTCTGCTGCATCGCTCCAGGAGCCCACGTGAACCCTGCGGTCTCTCTGGCCATGGTGATCCTGGGGAAGCTGCCGCTGAAGAAGTTCCCCGTGTACGTGGCAGCGCAGTTCCTGGGGGCTTTTGTTGGATCCGGCGTCGTCTATGGCTTGTACTATGGTGGGTGTGAATGTGTGGATGTCGTCACTGAGGACTGTCCGATTTTATGGGGAAACTCAGATCTCTGTTCATGCTGAAACGCTGAATTGCGTAACGTTGTGCAGCTGATGTAGCGAGCCGGCTGCATGACACAGCCTCTGGATGCTGTTTTCATTTCTGACTTACTAAATAATAATGCAAATAGAAGATGAGCTGGTTGGCAGTGATTGCATTGACTTATCTTTGTTGTATCGTCTTTTCAACAGATGCTCTGATGGACTACACTAACGGAGAATTTGCAGTGACTGGTGCAAATGCCACAGCCAACATATTTGCATCTTATCCTGCAAAACATCTCTCGGTCCTCAATGGATTCATGGATCAGGTGGGAATTATGACCTGACATTAGCTTTTGTGATTTAAATGTTACTGATGTTCAATGCACATAAGAGAGAAGGTGCATCACAGCATCGCAGCTCTACAACCAGACAGAGGAAACACACACAAGAAAAGAGATAAATAGATGTTAATCATGGAAATTTGGCATCACAAGGCTACAGATGGATCATCCCTAAAATGGTTAAGTTTACAAAATCATACCTTGTCAGACCCCTTTACAAACTAACTGATACCGTGAATGTAAAACATGTTTTTGAATCTCATATGAGGGCTTTCCCTCTTTTTTTTTTTACACTGAATTATTGACGTCAGTGACATAGAAAACATTCTCCAACAGGGAAATTTGTGTACATGGAAGTCACTCGAGCGTATCAGGGATGCATGTAGGCTTGCATTTAATGCAGTGGTGGGCATAGATGGAGGAATAAATGGACATGTGAGTCGTTTGCGGATGTATGAACAATTCTTTGATGCTGAGAATAACTGCCATCTGCTCTGGATGTGTATGAGGCGAGATGATCTCGTTAGTTTGTGTATTTGTGAAGGCAGTGAGTCA
>NW_007579273.1:37741-48534 GCF_000690725.1 Stegastes partitus
GCTTTTGTTTTGAAGGTAATTGCAACCGGCGCACTGATCCTGTGCATCCTGGCCATCACCGACAGGAAGAACATCGGCGCTCCAAAAGGCATGGAGCCTCTGTGCATCGGCCTCATCATCATGGCCATCGGAGTGTCCATGGGTCTGAACTGCGGTTACCCAATCAACCCGGCCCGAGACCTCGGCCCGCGCTTCTTCACCGCCGTGGCTGGGTGGGGCATGGAGGTGTTCAGGTAACTTCACTGATCTAGAAGCAAAAGTGTGAAGTGCAGGGACTGAGAGCTTCTGATATTTGTTGGGATTATTACAGAAAGATTTGGGGGAAATGGAGCATTTACACTCTGCAGTGTTGGAGACGTGTGATGTAAGAAACCCAGTTCAACCAAGCGGCTGCTCTTTCTCATGCCACAGACAGAGCAGCGTTTTAACGCCGTCTCTGCTCGCCTCACAATCTGAATTAATATTTCAGTAACCATGTGCATATTTCCCGCATTTTGAAAAAGGGCTTTGGGATTTAAGTGAACCGGGAGATATTCCAAGCAGATGCAGATGAAATATTCAGCCCTTCGTTACTGAAATGGCACTTGTGTGTTCCTCTTTGCCTTTGTTCATGTTCTGAATTTTCATTTTGGTTTTGCTGAAAAAGATATCGCACTATAAAGCCGGTCAGCAGGCAGGAATCTGGAAAAAGCAAATATGCATAATAGAAAAAAACATAACCCTTCTCCTGCAGCTTTTAAGCTCCTCCTCTCATCCATTCATGGCTTCACCTGGGATTCAAACCCCAGCATCCCAAGTGAAAGTCTAACCGAATGCACATCCTACAGTCAGTCAGCTCCATTTATATCATCCCATGTGATCGGAGAAAAGCCCTGCGGTTGGCTAAAATCTCACGTGCTACATTTCCCAAAGCCGGAAAACGGAGCCAAGAACAAGCGCTGAAATCTAGTTTTCTATTAGACCACTCATGATACAATACGCCAAAAGGTTAGTATGGAATTTGGACAACAATGTAAGAATTTAAATATTGCCTACTCCAGCTTTAATCGGATTTTGAAGATCAAAAACAGTGTTCTGATCAAAATGTCCTAAAGCACATGCAAATTGTTTAAATACAAAACTTAAGCTAAACAGTGTAGTATAAATTAATTTGTCATCCTTGGTTTAGTCAGACCATTCCCAAGCGCCGTGCAGGAATGGTCTGATTGCACTTCATTATTATTATTGCTGTGTGGCTTGTTTGTCTTTGAACCAATCCCAATCTTCTTGGGTGGTGCTTAGCCCAGAATATAGTGATGGTGTCCCCTCAGCATAGTGACAGGGGACATGCTTTGGTGGAATTTGCATGCAGAGAGGTGAACATTTTGATTGAAAATTGATGATTTACTGAAAAAATCTGCTGTGTCAGTGTTGTCGCCTGGAGGTTGTTGTTTTTACTTCCAGTGGTGCAGTCGAGTTTGAAAACAGTGACTGCGTAGACAATGGCACAGTTATGCCCATAGTCTGCATCTGGTGAGTCAGACTGTACTCGGTTAAAGGCTCTCTGTTGAGGTTTTGGCTGCTGGTACCACTCTGGAGCAGTATTTTGTCGTTACCACAGACTGTACAAATAAGGATGAGCTGTCACATGAACGTAGCTCCTTTCATCCATTAGCTGTAGCCTTCAAAATAATGTGTCTCAAAGTGGGGTTTAGCTGTTAATGACGCTTGTCAAAGGGTCCGCTAATTAATTTAAAACATTCTTATTAATTATTAGAATTGTACAAATTCAAGCATACAGGCATCATATGTAATACCTTCAGTTATATTGATTATTTAAGAGCTGCTGTGGGAGATGACAATGTGTGCTCTGTCTTCTACCAAGCAAAGGAAGCCAAGCTAAAGCTCTATCTGACAATGCAGCATCTAAGTAAATCCTTCAGTAAATCCTAAAGACTTTTTCCGACAGGAGGTCGAGTAAAACGCCTGCCAGAGAAGGCGAATGGTTCATCTGGCAGTAGTTTAAAAAAACAGCACAGTTAGTTAGTGGGTGGTTCAGTGGATTGTAAAAAGCAAGAAGCTGAACACAGCTGGTGAAGAACTGTTACAAACATCTATCCAGGAAATCAGCAACAAAACAGCTGCATTTATGTAAAAAAAAAAAAAAACACTGAGTTGTGGAGAAGAAAAACAGAAGCGTGTCCACAGCTGATGGTTTTTCTTTAACCTGTGAGTGGATCCGTTGCCGAGCCAACACGTCACCTCGTACTCCTCTGATTCGACCGCTAACGTTTGACACTTTGTGGCCTGAGTTTCAACAGCTTCCATCAGCTGCTGGAGTTATCCTGAGAGATGGGAGTAAGGTCCAGCAGGTGTCTCATGTAGACTTTGGCCCACTCTTACAGAGGAATGTCCTGATATCTGAAGCCATGAAACATGTCTCTGTTTTCCTGTGACTTAGCTGCATGAGTCTTTACCCTGCACAAGTTCAGGACATGCTTGAACATGATAGATGACATTATACTCCCATCAGCTATAACCGACACACACACAGTACTAGCAAATATTGTGGAGTAGATTGTGTTATATAATACACACACACATTTCAGATACTGTCTGTATGTTGCAAACAGAGAGGACAAGGTGCATCGCTGTCTCATCTTCACTTTGGACTTTGCCAAGAGTACAAACAGAACTGTAATACTGCATATATACATATATATAAACTAAATGGTCCATAACTGCAGACTGTGTATACCACACTCCTATGTAATACCAGGAGGCATTTCCAAATCATAAAAACACATAAAGGCTGTGCAGGCAAAGTTTTACAAGTCTTGTATTATCTGTACAGCTAAAATATGGCACTGCTGCTCTGAGACCTGAAGTAAGGAGTACCACTGAGTGGACACTTTTCACTTTAATTCCTACTTAGACAAAGAAATGTGATGACTGGAAAGCTGGAACTCGTCTCTCTGGTCAAACTGTTTCAAGCTCTGAGGAAAAATTACATCGACTCTCGCGCCAGTTCAGAAAATTCTTTCCCCCAAAATCTCTGCAATATTGAAAAGGCACGGCGACGGTCGTATCCTAAAATATTCAAATCTTCTAGCAGGAGCTGATCTCATCAACCCCTGGCTCATTTCCACCGAGGAGCTTTCTAACTAACCAATGAACTCCTGTTGCCGTCCAGATCCTTTCAGGTCATGTTCAGTTTCTTCCGCTCTGATAAAATCTGTTGTCCCGGTTTACAAGAACGTCTTTCGTCGCGCCCAAAAAACAGACGTACCACCAGTTCTCTGAGGCTTTCTTGCTACAACCTGTACTTCCATCTGATCCAACCATGTATCTGCAGACATGACTGACTTTCTGCAGTGGCAATACTCAAAATAAAAGGGTAGAGTTTCCGCCTTTGGCTAACAAGTCAAAGCTCTGCTCGTGTTGACTGTCTCCGTCTGTTCGCTCCTTTGCCCTCAGTGTCCTGTCAACACCAGCCCTGCCTTGTCCCAGTCTTTCTAACCCCTGCCCTGAAAGTGTCTGTGCATGTCGCTGTTTAAATGCAATGAGGGTAGCTGATTCGCTCGCCAAAAAAAAAACCCCAAAGAAACACTGCTTGGATAATAATGAAGCCCTTAAATAGGCCGTCTAAGCACTGACTTGACTCAAAACGGAGGGGTTTTCAAAGCAGAAATCTTACTTTAACATGAAAATAACGGCTTTAACTACAGTTTCTGATGCTTTCTGTCGCTGTAACTGTCGCCAGATGGCTCTTTACAAATATGTAGGAAGATTGCTCTAATGCACATATAAGCTCGTGTCATCAAGTATGCGCTCAATCTGACATAAGCTTTTGCATTTATTACATAAACACAGATGCTACACATGCAGAGTAAAAAAAAAAGACGCTCCGGGCAGGCTGAGGCTTTCTGTACATTACATTTCTTTTCAGCGGCGTCAATGTGACCCGCTGGGCGTCTGTCTCCTGGCCTGATCATCTTAGCCGTGGCCATAGATTAAAGTCTATAATCCAGCCACCTCCCTCCTCTGGTCTACTTCCTGACCGCTCACAGGAAATCAAGATGACCCGTTCGGCCGCTTGTTTACCTTCAGGCTGGTGCAACAGCGCTGTTAACTGAAGCCCTTTCACCTGCATTAAAGGCTCCCGATAGCCACATTAACCGGCAGGACGCTAATCTCCCTCCGGCTGAGTGAAAGAGTCCGTCTGAGGGGAGCCAGAGGGAGAACGAGGTCACATGCAGCACGTCTGACAAACAGAGCTCCTTAAGACTTTCCTGTAATCTGGGATAACTGTGTATAACTTGTCTCAGGTAGGGTGATACGGAGATAAACATACACACACCGGAGAGGCAGTGGATGCTGGTTCGGTTGGACAGCAGCAATTGCATGTGGCCATTTTTTATTTTTTAAATTCCAAAGTGAAGCAGCAGAGACCAAAGTATCCTGACTTCTACTGTCTGATAAAGGTCAAGCTGAACACTCAGTTTCCTGTAATGCAGCTAAATATTGAGCGTCCTTTATGACCATCCATTCGTGTCACGTCAGACTCTCCATAACGACAAGTTTATGACTTGTAAGTAGCATTCGGATCAAAGTTCTAGTTCTGATCGGAAAGCTTTTCTGAAAGCTCCATCCTCCTCATCTCTGCACGATGAGCAGCGGGTCTCGGCAGACCTGTCATCATTGTGACTTTATTAGATTTTTGTTAACTCGCGGGCTTAGGAGGTGCAGATGGGCAGATTTAATTACCTTTGAGCAGAGCCGGGCCAACAGTTTCCTCTCTCCTCTCATTCTTTGTGCTTAGCGAGGATAATCAGCTGAGCTGGTTGTGGAAAAAAAGGTCAAACTATTCCTTTAAATCCATCCAAAAGATAGAATCTCATATTGCTTGTGTATAGTCTGTGTATGTTAATAAATCGCATTTTAAAACACTGATACGAATGACTGCAGTCAGTTCACACCATCAAAATGAATTTACAAAAATGGGTTTAAAACTTTTCTTAGTCATTTTTTAAATTTCTTCACACATTGATTATCGTCTATTTCTATCTGATGCTTTTGTGTCGTTGCTCCAGAATTAGATTAAGGCGGCTGTGGCTCAGATGGTAGAGGTGGTTGTCCTCCAATTGCAAGGTTGGTGGTTCGATCGTTCACAGTCGAAGTGTCCTTGAGCAACACACTGAACCTGAAGTTGCTCCCAGTGGCAGCTCTTTCCCATTGGTGTATGAATGTGTGCATGAATGGGTGAATGAGAAACACATCTATATAAGTGCACACCATTCACCAATGTAACATGAGCTCAGTCACGTTATGTAGCCTATGCTGCACATCTGACAATATTTTACTGACGGCCCCATTTTGGGAGGATTTGGAGATAAATGTGACCGTTACTCAGACTGGAGTCACCGGCTAGTGTTTGTTGTTGTTGTTGTTGTTGTTCAGATTAAAGTAGCCTCCTTACCCACAACTACGCCACAGCTGATCCAATGATACAAATTTTCAAAGTATAGTCGTTGTAACTCCACTACCTACCAGGTGACAGAGCAGGTTGTGTGGGGATTTGATCCCCGGCCCCTCGACGTGCCAAAGTGTCCTTGGGCAAGACACTGAACCACAAGTTGCTGCCAGTGGCGAGCATGTGTGGCAGCTATTGGTGTGAGGATGGGAAACATGGTCTAGCGCTTTGACAACCAATGAAAAATGGAAGTAAAGTAGAAAAAGTAACAACAGCGTTCTTATAATAATAGTTTACACAATATATTGTCTTCAAATGATCGGCTGGTCAGTTATTTCATACATAATGTGGTTGTGCGGCCGAGTCTGTGGCTTTAGTGTCACATGCTAATGGTGCGGTCCAATTACAAGCATAAGACATGGAAAATTAAGATAAGAAGGTTGCTTTTCATTTTTGTTCAAAACTTAAAATCTTAAGCCAGAAACTAAACAGGAACAATTACAAATTAAGCTGAGAGACAACCTGATTGTGGAGTAATTCTTTAAAAAGTGGATATTATTGACTTCCGGTGATGCAAGCGCTCAGGTCGCCACGTTTTGTCAGAGCTCCGGCACATTATCCTGTTTTCATTATTTCTGTTGGCGTATAAACTCAAACTGAGCGTATTTTAAACCGGGTGATGTCCCTGGATCAATTGTGGAGCAAGACCGCCGGCAAAATGCCCCCAAAGAACGTTACAAAAAAGAAAGATGCACAGGCGGCTTCTCCTCGTGATGGCGATGCTAAGCTAGCAGGTGGCGCTAGCCCCCCATCCATTAGCCGGGAAGCAGACCCGGGACTGACCAGAGCTCTGGAGGCTATGACGGCGAATATTGCTCAGATGATGGACGGAAAGCTGGATAAGATGGCACTCGACATCAAAGCCAACATCTCTCAGAGTTTGAAAGAAGTTCCTGAACGGGTCGGCGAGGCTGAGCAGAGGATCCTCGTGGTGGAAAACGCTTCGGTTGATACTGGAGAACACATGCTAGCTCTGGAAAAGACGGTTACTGAGTTGACGGAGCGTCTCCACGACTACGAAAACAGGAGCCGACGCAAAAACCTACAGATCATAGGCCTGCCGGAGAAGCTGGAGGGGACCAATACAACAACGTTTATGGAGACGTGGATACCCGAGATCCTGCAGCTCGACACCAAATCGGGACGCATCAAGTTGGAGAGGGCACACAGGCTTTGGGGTCCGGAGACGTCCAGGTTTCCCCCCGCCATCAAGATTTCACAACTTCAGCGAGTGATGGACGCAGCCAGACGACTGAAAGACATCCGAGTTGAAGGAACAAGGATTCACTTTTTCCCGGACTTTGCTGCTGCAACACAGAAGAAGCGATGCGAGTTTGACCAGGTGAGGAGGAAGCTGCAGAACATCGAGGGGGCTCGCTACGCCATGATCCACCCTGCTTCATCGAAGGTTGTGGTGAACAACACTGTTGAAACGTTTCCTTCTCCAGAGCGAGCCTCTGCGTTTGTTTACTCTCTCTGGTGGACAAATTCTCACCATTGCTCAGATGTGGTGTTAACTAACATGGGGACTGCCCCACCTCAAAGCACATCCTGCTTATGGTCTTCTGAGTGAACTTGATTTAACCTTTAAAGCATCATATGGACACACCAGTAATATTTGTCTACTAAGCTGCAGTTATTAGAGAAATGCCAGTAGTGGTTATTCATATGATGTTTGCTTACTGCCAACTTGGCAAAACAGCCATCCTGTTTCTCACGACTAGTAACACAGGGACTTTTGTACTTGTGTTTGAGTTTACCTTCCTACGCCATCAGGTGCTATAATCTACCAAATATGTCCCCCCACCCTCCGCTTTTCCCCCCGCATTTTGAGGAGTGGGTTTACTTTATCTCATCTTTATTTTTCATTTGTGGTGGTGGTGGGGGGGTTCATATATTTTCAGTCACTTCAATTTTAATCCACTGTGCCAGCTCGATTAGGAGTACGCTCGTATTTAGGGTCAAGGGTCATCCTAAAGGAGGGTTCGAACTTACCCTCTGTTTGCTCTTAAGTTTAAAGGTCCAGGTCGGGACACTGAAGGACCTCGTGTTGGTGTTTGTACATAGTTTTCTTTTAAGTTTGGCCACTGTTTTGTCGCAGGTTTCCAAAGTGCTCAGTCTGTTTAACTCATTAGTATAATAGTGAGTATCAGCAACAACTCGAAGTACGCTGAAGTCTATTTAATTTAGTTATGAGCATTCCTGATATCAAACTAGGTAACCCTCGATGCCCCACTCCATCTCCATTTAAATGGTCGCCTGAAGGTTTCACTTACCTGGGGATTGCAATCACTCCGTCACTAGAAGCACTACACAAGGCCAACTTTGAACCCCTTCTAAAACGTATTAGGAATGATCTGAACATCTCTACCGCTGTCTCTGTTGGGGAGGATTTCCTTACTCAAAATGAATATCTTGCCGAGACTCCTTTATTATCTTTAAATGGTCCCAATTTTACTTGATAATAAAACTATTAAGAGGGCAAACAGCTGTTTTAAGTTCATTTATTTGGAACAAAAAGAAGCCGTGATTAAAGATGGCTAAGCTACAGATGTCTGTGGAAAAAGGCGGCTTGGCTGTCCCTAATGTTGGACTTCAACAGCTCGCTGCACAGCTTCTCTACACAGCTGATTGGATTAATGGCGACCCAGAATCAGTTTGGTTAGATCTAGAAACATTTAACGCAGGTAGCCCTCTGCCAAGTCTGCTATTTGCCCTAGACTTGAAAAAAATTAAGAGTGTCTCAGCTAATAATATTATAATGAAAACAACTCTGCAGGCATGGCAAGCAGTAAGAGGGCCGTGCAAATACGTTGTCTTCTCCAGCTCCAATACACCATAACATTGATTCTGTCCCAGCCAGCACAGATGGTGGATTTAACATTTGGAGAGGTAAAGGGGTCTTAACTCGAGGGACTTTATTTCATAAAGGAGTGATGCTCTCATTTACAGAAATTGAACCTACCACCACATAACTGCTTCAGATTTTTCCAAGTTCGTCGCTTCATTCAGGATCAAAACAACCACGTCTTTGACCATCAGACCTTGAAAATAGAGCGCCTGCTTCTCAACAGAGGCCGAAAATCAATCCTTGGCCAGTGATATGCTGAACTTGCTAATAATACTAACACAGACTATCTGCGGCAGGTGTGGAATAACAATCTTAATCTCAGAATGGATGAAACAGCACGGGCAGAAATTTGGCAACTAGAAAAAGAGATTTCTATATATAATAGAACCAGAGAGACCCAGTTTAGGATACGGCATCGCTTACAGATCACCCCCCAGCTGAGACATAGGATGAATCCCAGTTTGACAGAAATGTGCTCAGAGTGGAGGTGGGGAGTTACAGCCACTGTGTCTGGTCCATGTGTTCATACTGAGGAGTAAAATTACTGATAAACTTAATTTGATTTTTGATGTCCATCTTCACCCTGATGCTCAGGCTCTGCTCTTTGGCTTTCCCAGCCCTCATATCAAAGGCTCTGATCAAAGAAGGCTGTTTAATGTTCTTACATTTGCTGCCCTTAAATGGATTGATGATACACCTCCTACAATTCTAGGACGGCATAAATATATATTTGAGTTAATACCAGTGGAATATCTAACATGCAGATCCAAATGTAAAACACCAGTTTTATTCAAGACCTGGACACCCTTCTTTAAATAAGCTGGTAAAAGACTCACAAACATTGTTTTAAAGGGAATGGTTGACTGCAGCACTGACAACTGGCAAAATGATATCTTTGGGCCATGATGCTGGATCTCCATTTACTTGGTGATCAGTTGTTATTTATTTATTGCTCATACTTTGTCTGGCAAAATGTAGTTAAGATTTCAAATCTTTTTTAAGATTTAAGAACATCTGTATCCTTATTTCTCTTGAAATCATGAGTTGTTGCTTCACTGTCAGTTGTAACAGACTGAGAATTTCTACATTTGTGATTTCTGTGGCCACTGATAGTTTGTTTTTGTGTCTACTTTGTGTGTTTATGGAAAATGTTAAAAAAAATATTCTTTTAAAAAAAAAAGAAAAAAGGATATTATTGACATTATTGCACTGCAGTGGTTGAACTCCATTGAGGCTAAACGTAACATTTTAAAGGTTTAATTGAGCAGGATCATGTGTAAACGGCACTATTGCTGCTACGTTATATTAAACCATATGTTGTCATAATTGTCTGTTTTACCTGCAGAGCTGGAAGCTGCTGGTGGTGGATTCCCGTGGCGGGGCCCATGGTGGGTGGAGCGGTCGGAGCCGCCGTTTACTTTCTCTTCATTGAGCTGCACCATCCCGAGCCTGAAAAACAGGAGGAGAACAACGTCCAGGACAAATACGAAATCATAACCATGAACTAGGGCTGCAGAGCGAAGCAACAGCAAGACGTAGGAATGCATTTTGATACGTTCCTGAAATAAAATTTAAAAAAAGAGGAAAATCTACCGTCACTGGTTTAATACAGCTCATGTACCTGACGAAACAATTTCATATAGTCATTTATATAAATATATATATCTATATATTTGCAATATATATGTGCATGAATGTTTTATGAAGCCTTTAACGTCCCTTTTTGCTGAAAGTCTATTTATAGGGTTCAGGGTTTATACGCCAGAGGCTCTTTAATATCTCAAAACTTGCTTAGAAATATATTCTCTCCAGACCTCAGGCTTTTCATAATATTCCTCTGAGTTATAGCTATGCAGTACTCTTTTAAATCTCTTACTAACTGGGATCAACTCCTCCTGTTAGAATGGTTTGCCAAGTTTCTGAACAGCATTTCTATGTTTACTACTCTCTACCTAAACGGGGCATTTAATATCTGTAGCACTTGAGAAACTGTTCATTTAGTGTGAAAACGTAGTAATTTATAATGTTTTTAGCCAATGTGATGATTTGTTTTGTGGAGTGACGTCCTTATTCTCTTTCACTTCATCCTTTGCATGCGCGTAAAGACGTATGGTCGGTTGCTTCGTCTCGCTTTAAGTGCTGTAGTTTTTAAAGCACATTTTCTGTACGTAGGAAATCCAGCCTTAAATTATTACTACACCTCTATTGCTTACTTTTTCACTCATTTTCATAACTTTGTGACGCATAAACTTGTGTTTATTAAGCTGGATTACAACACTTCTCTTTACAGGCACCATTAAAAAGCCATAAGTTCACAAAGGATGTTTAGGTGTCGGCAAAAAAGAAATTAACCAAAAATTTTTTTGATGTATTTTGTTTGACATCCTGCATCAGGGGTGATATTTAAACGCTGACTGCAGGTGTGAACAT
>NW_007579273.1:50075-56041 GCF_000690725.1 Stegastes partitus
TCTGCCTCAGGATGAATAAATCTTCAACTCTTTGCTCAACCATAATTTGTTTAAGGAAATGTGTTCAGTTTGTTGTCTTACACTCAGACAGATATTTTAAGTGACATAATGCATTCCCAAAGCTCCAACCTTCACCCTGAAGGCAAAACTTCAACTGTTGTTTTAAAGGTGTCAGAAGTTGAGGTCTGACCAAAATGTTTTGTTAAACTGATCCAATCCAATCCAGTCCTCATAAAGACAAACACACACGGCTGCCACGTACCAAGTGCAGGTAGAAGAACAGCCCAGTAAATCAATCAGTATTCAGCAGCCATCAATACAAGCAGCAGGAACAGCAGAGAGACATTAACAATTAAAAGAAAACAAGCGAGCGATGTTACATAACTTCATAGAGAATGGATGAAGAGTGTTTTGTGGTTCAGTGGTTTCTGAGCTCTTCCCCCCGAGAGCATCCTCACTCTGACTTTACATTACAACGGACCACACAAGCGACTGTACAAGCTTATATAAAAGTCCTCCATCTGCACTGATCGTGTATTTCTAATCTTATTCACTTTTCTTTTTTTTAACCCAGCTGGATATACGGTTGTATTTGTGTATATTTGTCCACGAAGGCAATCATTGACTGCAGAAAACAGTGTGACCAGACACAGAAGCAAATATACCCAAACACACACACACACACACACACACACACACACACGGCCACAGTACCAGGAAAAGGTCAGGGTGTTTGCTGTTCCTACCTGACTGGCAGATATGACATCACCCATTAGACAAACTGCGACTTTGACTCTCTTGCTGCTGGAGTGAAGATTGAAAGAACATGTTTACGGTCTGAAATGTTACGCTGGTCATGGAGCAGAAGGAGAACACTCGCTGAACTGTGGAAACAACGAGTCTGTTAGTGTGTAAATAACCATCATGAGGTGTTTCACAGCCTCCATCGTTTAACAATATCAGTGTGAAAGGATTAAAGGCCACTGGATGATTAGTGTTGGCTTCATTGCAGAAGCTGCAATAAGAACACATCAGTTAAATAAAACAGAAGTGGTGCAAAATGCAGACAGTTTTCTACTATTTTAAAGGAACTAATATGCAAAATGGGCTGCAAGGTGGCTCGGTGGTTAGCACCGTCCCCTTGCAGCTCGAAGGTCACCGGTTCGCATCCTGGTGAGGACACCCGGGATCTTTCCCCATGCAGCATGGGTTCTCTCCGGGTTCTCCAGAAACATGTTGAGGTTAATTGGTGATTCTAAATTGTCCGTAGGTGTGAATGTGAGTGTGCTTGGTTGTCTGTCTCTAAGTGTAGCCCTGTGATAGACTGGTTACCTGTCCAGGTGAACCTGCCTTCACCCTGAGTCAGCTGGGATAGACTCCAGCCCCCCATGACCCTAATGAGGATTAAGTGGTGTATAGATGATGGATGGATAATTTCAGTGTCAAATAATGTCATCGCTTCCTGAAAATCAAGCTGATGTTTGGAAAACACCAAACTTATGTAGAATACTTCATGACTACTTGTACCTACTGCTGAGGGGACTTTCAGAGCTCCATTTGAGATTTCTTCTTTTAAAACAAACCAAACTGTACTACAATTCAGAAACACAAGCGTTATAATTTGCAAAAAAATATCAGCTGATTTCTAACCATTATCGTGCAGAAAACATCTAAATAAGCCGACACATACAAGGACAACAAGCTAGTTTGACTGCTTAAGCTTTCAGTGCACATTCGGATAATTTAATTCAGCGTTAATTTGGAAAGTTGGCAATTAATCAAGATTGGTGCATTTATTCAGAGAGCAGTTAGCAAGTCCCTGCGCTGCATCTGTGTGCGCTGTAAGGCTCTCTGTGACCACTGTGTGACCTGTTTGTTTAATTACATACATCATTTACCTCAGACAAACTGAGACTTGAAAACAGTCCAGAGACGACTGACATAAGCTGTGCACGTAACTCCTGTTCTAAAGACGCGACAGACAGAAGCAACAACTTGATTTGGGCTTTTATTAATGATTTACTAGAAAAGAATCCTGTAGAGTTCATTTGCAAAAGCAGAGAACTGCATCTTCACAAACCTTCAGAAAACCAACTTTCCATCGTCTACCTGAGACAATATCAATCAAACTTAAGTTATCTCTGTTTTTGTCATTTCTACTGAGTCAAATCCACTAAACTTCAGTTTGATTGATATGATCTCAAGCAAACAACAAAAAAAAAAGTTTTCTGAAGAACGTTTTTGCAAATGAACTCTTATTTTGTTGGATCCTTTAACTTAGAAAGTTCATCTCTGAACGTGTGCACCTTAAAATCACTGAGTTAAAACTGAAATTGGGTTGTTCTGACCAACCAGTCAAACAACCCAACGTCTTTTGTGTGCTTGTTTTAAAGTATTGATGTGTGGATCGATGTCCCAGGCCGGCTTTAATCCAGTTATATTCAGTCTCCACTGGACACATGAAGTACTACTTTTCAACTGTTCAAACATGTTGCTGCAATCTAGTTCTTGGAAGGATTTACTTTGTTTTGTCCACAGACTACATTTGAAACTGAAACTGGTAGTTTTATAAATATATATATTTAAAAAACACACAAACACCCACAAAGAAGTGCACTTCTTGAACTTATAGGAGTCTGGCTGAGGGATCCAGGGTCATTCCTACCGTTGAGTCACTCTCAGTCCCTCGGCTCTTTCACAACATGTTCGATCTATATGGTCCGGCTCCCAGCCAATCAGGACAGGACTAAATTCCCCTTATCCATAAACCATTACTCCCAGTGTCAACCTCTCCTTCTGTACAGTACAGTAAAATGGTCTGAACCACCAGAACCCTCAGGACGGCAATGACGCATCTCTAAAAAAGACAAAACAACACGGACCTGACCTTTTCAAATCTCCATTACCTGCAGTCTAAAGATTTTAAGCCCGGTTCAAAGGATTTACCAAAGAGACTCTGTGGCGACATGTCTGTGGCTAAAATCTTGTGCTGTTTGCTCTTAACGTGTCACCTCAGTGAGGGGAAGAAAATCAAAGGAGAGAGAGCAAGTAAGTAAAATATTAAATGAAGAACAAAGACGTTTGATAAGAAATCTGTTTGCGTTGGGTTGATGTCCTTCAGAAACGGAGAGATGCATGAAAAACATACAAATCAATGGTATGAGGTTTAAGGTATAAGTATTTTTTAGATAGGAGCTCATTGTCTGATTAAAAAAAGAAAAGAAACCTTGTACCTATAATCAGAGGAGACAAAATGAACCTGATCACGCTGCTACAAATCAGTGGATAAACCCTGAATACAGCCGACTGGTTGGTTCTAGTTTTGTGTAGAAAAGGAATTGGTGGATCGATGTTATCCAGATTCAGATATGAAAAATGCACCTTTAATATATTTGTCCACCGTGCTGTCAGTGCATATATTAGACCCAATAAAGCAATTAATATCAAACCCTTGAATCCTTGAACCCTTCTCGGGAGCTTTGTTAAATTTACACTTTCCGGTAATTAAATGTTATTATAAAAACATTGCATTTTGGTTATCTGAAACTATACGTTGCAGTTATGTATATATACTTAATGAGATACCAGTGTTTATTTTAATATAATCATTACCTAAATGAGAAACGTCGAAGGTATATGATGCAGAATTTATGGTGCACATGTTTCTTTGTAACTCGTGCATCTCGTTCTCCTCCAGACTTTAACTTCTGTGGGTTTGAATAAAGCTCAGCTGCCCCACATGTGCTCCCAAAGGTTCCTTTAACTGCTCTGAGGTGGAAGGTCTCCTGCTGCACATGAAACAATCACAGTGCTTTGTGTAGTTTAACAACATTGTTTTGGTGCAATGCTGGGATTTATATCTCAATTCCTTTGACTAAGATTGTTGGATCTTTTTTATTCTTTGGTTCTGTGTTGCTGCTACCAGATCATTCTTAGGAATCAAAACCACTCTTCTGCAGCCTCCAATATTTACTAATAGTCACTAATTATCGGGTTTCCACATTGAAAACTGTCTCTACCATCACTAATGTTCAAGTGAACTCCTTCACTTGTTGACAAATCTGCATCCAGACGTCATAACAAATTAAATTCTCTTCTCTCGAGTTCTCTCTAATTTTTTCTTGTTAAATCTTCTAACTGCGGGTGCAAATTTCACATCCCATTTACTAATAAGTTTTCCCTAAATCAAGAGTCATATGAAGCCTGATTTACACAGCGATGGAGAGAGAGCAGCTCTTCAGTCACTGCGTACGACATCCAAACACTGCATTCATGCCAAAACAGAGCCGTGCTAATTACAGTCAGCGATTAGTTAAGTACACTCGCTACAAATTTTTGATTTACAGTGTTTGCGCTCTGTTACTAATGACTGCTTTTAATTGCTTTCCATGTTTATACGGATAAAACGTCATTACAGCGAAGAGACACACCAAAATAAATGTGGGATTTAATAAGCGGAGGGAAGGAAGATGGAGGATGACTGGATAATTACTTTTGTTACTTTGACTGCAGATGTTTTTATCATGTCAGCAGCCAGAGCTCATCTGAAGGCAGCTGTATCATCGGTTGTTTTGGCGCCTGGGTTTCTGGCGATATTAACATTACCACCGAAGAATAATAAATGTGCCGAATTATTACGAACCACAAAGGAGATATGATGATGCATCGCTTTGGATCAGGGATGTTTGCGAGAGAGATTTCTGAGCTGCGGTTTAAAACATGTTGAGGAAGGAGGAAATTACGAGAAGAGTCTGGCAGAGATTCACTGGATGGGACTGTTGTGTTTTTTTGCAAAGTGTCATCTTTGTGCATCTGCCAACGAGGTCTTCATGACCTGGACACACAGCAAAGTGCTTCTGAATGGGCGTTAGTCAGCCAACGGTCCAAATGGGCCTCAAGAGGAACCGACTGTTCTGATTCCTCCTAATTTACTGTCAGATAATTGTGTCGCCGCACGGATTACAACATGTCCTCCAAAGTGAATTTCCATGCATTATTCTGTAATTATTCACCTCAAAGCAAACAGTACCTCGGCATGTTCTGTTATGCAAAAGCAATCACCCAGAGCAAACAGATAACTCGTCTGCTGTTTGGTTTCCGAGGCGTAGCGGACCCGGAGCAGAGGGCCGTCCTGCCGGTGAAAGAGCCGTATGTCAGCAGTTCAGTCTTCAGCCTGTTTTCGGGAGGTGAGGACACCTGCACATTGGACCCTCTGCAGCTGCACACTCTCACCTCCTGCGGTTTCAACAGCAGTAATCCCCTCATCATCATCACTCACGGGTGGTCGGTAAGGTCAACTCCCGCCTTCTTTACACTTCACTGACTCTGAGCCACTGGATACAAAACACGGAGCTTTGACTACAAGAAAGGAAACGTGCACAAGAGCTCTGAAGTCTGCTGAAATAAGAAACCATTAAGTGGACGCATGAAAGCATCTGAAGAAATGTAGTAAAACCAAACATTAGTGATGCTAATATTAGAGTTTTTACTTTTTGTTTAAATCATAATACTTCTGTCCACTAACCATCAGTCTTGTTCTCCTCAAGGTGGATGGTATGATGGAGAGCTGGGTGCTCCGCTTGGCCACAGCTCTGAAGACTAACCTAGTAGATGTAAATGTGGTGATCACAGACTGGCTGTCACTGGCTCACCAGCACTACCCCATAGCAGTACAGAGCACTCGCACGGTCGGAAAGGACATAACCCACCTGGTGCAGACGCTTCAGGTCAGAGCAAGTTCCTCTACTGCAAGTCAGTTGACTTTCATGCATGTAATGAGATCAAATGTAAAGCATCATGCGTGTACCTCGTTCAAATTGTGTCATGAATCCCCAACAGGAAGAGTATCAGTACCCACCTAAAAAAGTTCATTTGATTGGCTATAGCCTCGGCGCTCACATCTCCGGGTTTGCTGGAAGCTATCTGGAGGGTTCAGGGAAGATTGGAAGAATAACTGGTGAGTTATT
>NW_007579273.1:57152-82199 GCF_000690725.1 Stegastes partitus
GTAACAAATCTAAACTTTTCATGTCATTATTCTGATTCTGAATCGACTTTTGATTCAAACACACATCCCTGAGTTACTCCAAAGTCACAGCTTGCTAATGTGCACCATGTAGCAGTCATAGATCTGCTTATGCTAAAGGAAGAAATGGTGTAAAGCTACATCTGAGGCAGGACAAGGTTGTTTTCATGTAAAAAAAGAAAGTCTAAATATGTGATTCTGATACACAGATAAGTTTAAGGCTTTCATCAATGACTGGAGAGGTGTTTTAATATTTCTAAATTTTACTGAAACAAAGAATGATTTAAAAAATCCAGATAAAACTTTTTAGGAACGCCAAAGCTCCTGTTGTGTTTTTAAGACTCACAGTTATGATTGTTCGTGGGATTAAAGGAGCCTTTGTTTAGGAGTCGGCCTTTTTCCTGCCTGAATAAACAGATTTCTGGCCATTTAGAGCTCATCTCCTATCAGAGCAGCTCGTTGTGCTGCTTAAAGGATTAGTGGTTTGCCTCTTTGTGTGCTCCATATCATAACATTTTTGTTCCTAATTGGTCTTGCCACCTCAAAACACTGGTTTAGAAAGCGTGTCTTGGGGCGCCAATTCATCTTGCGCTTGTTGACAGTTTCTCATTCTGTGTTCAAGCCGTATTTAATTCCCTCCAGTCCGACAGAAGTGGCTCTGGGACCGATGGTGCTTCTCAATCCAAAACACATCCGCATAATATGACAGTGAGAACCACATTAAAGCGTCTGTCATCGGCGGGAGTTAATTAGCAACATGTGCCATCCTCCACTCTGTCCATCCCTCTGAGCTGAGCTGCCTCCAGGCTACACCAGTCCTATGCAGAGGAAAAGGCCTCCAGAGCGGACCGGTGTCGGCCATAATGAGACACTGTTAGGAGATGTGACAGAGGAACGGGCTGATAGATGTCAGGATCGGGTGATAATGAAGTCAATCCACAAATAATGGTCAGACACTGTGATTAAGCTGCTCCGTGATCTGTTGAACCCCAGATCAAAGGAAGGAAAAAATAAATGGTTTTCATTGTATTTTAAATTTCCACCACCTTTTCTTTCTTTTTAAATTGCTTCTCATAGGTTTTGAGCAAACAGTGAAATGTGCTCACGAACGCTCCGTCCATCTGTTCATCGACTCCCTGCTGAATAAGGACAAGCAGAGCACGGCCTACAGGTGCAGCGACAACAACGCTTTTGTCAAAGGCGTCTGTCTGGACTGTCGAAAGAATCGCTGCAACACGCTGGGCTACGACATAAAGAAGGTCCGAACCGGCACCAGCAAGAGGCTCTACCTGAAAACGGGACCTCGGATGCCTTACAAACGTATGTTCAGTCCAGTCAAACAGCCTTAAGACACAGCTATGCATCTCTGGTCACTGTCTTTCTACAAACTAAACTCAGAGAAGGATTCACAATGTGAGGAAACATTTATATATTGAGTGTATTCTGTATTTACTGTCCTGCTGTCATTAATGCTCATCAGAGCACTAAATGAATATTATTCCATCAGGTCTAAATAGTTCAGAATAAAAGCAATATCTTCCTCTGATTGAGTGATATTTACTAAAGCTGTCTCAGGACCTGACAGAGGTTTATGTAAACTATAATAATAATAATAGAAAATGAATTTCTGTTTGGATTTATAGTAGAAGGACAAAAGGCTTTAGGGGTGGGTAGAAAAATTCAGAACATTTATAAAAACATGCAAACATTGTTGGATTTTCATGAGATTTAAGAAATAATAATAATAATTTTTAAAAAAAGAACTCACTCCTGACTTAACCCCAACACACCAGACCTGCAAAATAACCAATAAAACATATAAAATAACCAAGACTTTTACTAAAATGTTGTTCCTAAAGTCAGTTTTGGGCTATTTGTGTTTCAGTTTTATTCTACTTTATAGTGAAACATTGGATTTTTACCCCACTAGATTTATTAGATTGCTTTAGTTACTTCACAGATGCAGGTTTAAAATACAAAATAAGCATTATGATGCATTATTATGGGTTTAAAAAGGGAAATTTGTGAGCTCAGGTCATTGAACTCAGCTTAACATTCATCAGCTGCAGCGAACAAAAAGTACATCATTCTAAAATGATTTTACTTTTGGTATTTTAAATATATTTTTGACGCTTAAGTACATTTTAATGTGTGATTGGTATGTTTCTACAGTCAGATGGTGCTGTTTTTTAGAGTTTTTTTAAACTTAGATTAAACATCTGAGTGTTATTTGGGGAACAGTGAGATGGATGGGCTGAAAACACACACACACACAAAATCTAATTTTAAAAAAGCTATAACTGTAAAAAGGGTTTTGGGTGTGAAATGCACAATCAATGCAATATTCATGGACTCAATTATGTGTTTTTTTCTGTTTTTTTTCCCCAACAAATATTGTACAGTGTGTATTTAAAATATAAGTTAGTACGTCTGTGAATTCAAAGTGACTCTGTTTGTATTATAATCTGATAAACTAAATGTGTTCAGGGGCCTTCGGTTGGCTCTCAGTATCAGCTCTCATCAAAACTCACATTACATCCACTTTATAATAATCCTTTACATCAGATTGACGACGTGAACAGAAAGCTGCTGGACGGCTTTTCTGTCATCATCTCACCTCCTCGTTCTGTGTCTGGCGTCTCCTCCACAGTCTATCATTACCAGTTCAGGATCCAGTTCATCAATCAGATGGAGAGCATTGATCCCACCCTGACCATCGCCCTCACTGGAACAAAGGAGGAGAGTGGAGACGTCACCATCACCTTGTGAGTAGCCCCGTACCACCACCACCACCACCACCACCCCCCCATCAGGCTCACATCGCCTCCACGCCTCTCGGTCGCATGCAATATGCAGCTGGGCTCTCCGCTCTATAAAGAAAGAAAGAAAGCAAGTTGAGCAGAGCAGCTGACACACATGGAAACAACTCGAGCTGCTGCATGAAAGAAAACTATAAATGGGGCCGATGGAATAAATAATTTAAACAAGACACCATTCCCCGACAACTGTGTTATCCTTCATATTCTGTGTATCAAAGAGCCTCGGGCGAGCAGAGGGAAGCTCATCTGCTGTCCTGCTTTGGTTCATCGCAACAGCAGGTTGTTGCTTTGGAATGAGACAAAGCCTTCTGAGGTTTCTTTGCAATAACTTGTTTTGTTTTTTTTTTTTCCCCTCTGTTTTTAAACTCTCCAAAAGCAACGACGAGATTTCAGGAAACACGACCTTCACCTTCCTCATCACGCTGGACAAAGACTTGGGAGACCTGATGCTGCTCAAGCTGCACTGGGAGGGATCGGCCCTGTGGAAGAATGTGTGGAACCGGGTGCAGACCATCATTCCTTGGGGCGGCCAGGAGGCCAAACCGCTGCTGACTATGGGCAAAATCAGCGTCAAGGCAGGCGAGACGCAGGAGAGGTAAAGCTTGTTGTTCCAAGAGTTCAAGTCTCACGAGTTACCGACGACTTGAGGTGTTAAAAGAAGTCAAAATGCACAAATCCTACACGACATGTCATCCCGTATTCCAACACACATTGTTAGCTTTTTGGCCAAATTCATCGAGCGCTGTGATTAAAAAGCATCAAACACAAGCAACACCACATTCATCTTTTTAAATAGATGCAGTTTGACACTTTAAAGATGTGGGATTGTAAAAAAAAAAAAAACACATGAAGGAAAAATGAAGTATAGAGTACCACAGAATGGAAGTAGTCAAGTGCAGTGAAAGTACTTTAAAGTTGTTCGAGTAAAGCAATGTACTGCAAGGCAGGAGGGACATAAGCAGCTCAGTCAAAGTAGAGCATTATTATAGATTATTATTGCTACATGAATATTATTAAATACATTAAAGGTCCCATATTGTAAACTTTTCTGCTGATGTGTTGCTCCCACCAGATGTAATAACATCTTGCAGTTTCCCACTACAGACAGCAGGTCCACGTCTCCACCTTCACAGTCTGTTAACACCATCTAGTGGAGGATTCACACAATCTGAATCCTGTGTTTCTTGTCAACAACCTCATCTCTGTTTTTTTCAGGACGTCTTTTTGTGCCATGTCTAACGACGGACAGCACTTGGAAGTGTCTGAAGACAAAGTGTTTGTGCGCTGTAAAGAAGACTTACCGAAGCAGCGCAGGAGGAAGCACAACTTGTGAGAAATCTGTCCGACAGACTGAAGATCTCTGATGAAACATCTGGAAGGTCACAAGAATTCTCACAGCTCCCGGTGAGGCTGTGCAGGTTTAGGGAAGGATAATTAGAAATCATTAATTGCCTGAAAGATGCCCTTAATAGGAGAATTGAATCCTGGGAAAAAAATGAAGCTGTTTACAATTTACAGAAATGTGTCTGATTATGTGATGAAATTATTCATAAGTTATGTTTTGCACATGAATGTTCTCAGCAGAGCGACACGGTGCCGTTTGAAGCACCAGCCCAGGTTCAGGTGGTTCTGAGTGTTTAAACAGCTGAAACTCAAATAGTAAGGCAACGAAAACAAAGTCTAAAGTTCCCCTCGATAACACTGATTCCAAAAGGATGCTTCTTTTTTGTTTTTTTAAATGTGTGTCAAATGATCACTGCCGGCCTTTTAGAACCTAAATTACTACTGTCAGTAACATCATGTAAATCCACGTCTTGATCTCGTGCCAGAGCAATAAACACACACTGTTCTTTTCTATTCTACGCTCTGGTTTGAGTTTGTTTTCCTGAGGTTCATATGTTTCTCATATTTCATCCATCCATCCATACACTGCTTAATCCTCACTAGGGTCATGGGGGGCTGGAGTCTATCCCAGCTGACTCAGGGTGAAGGCAGGTTCACCTGGACAGGTAACCAGTCTATCACAGGGCCACACTTAGAGACAGACAACCAAGCACACTCACATTCACACCTACGGACAATTTACAATCACCAATTAACCTCAACATGTTTCTGGACTGTGTGGGAGGAAGCCGGAGAACCCGGAGAGAACCCACGCTGCACGGGGAGAACATGGAGACTCCACGTAGAAGATCCCGGGTGTCCTCACCGGGACACGAACCAGCGACCTTCTAGCTGCGAGGCGACGATGCTAACCATATGCAGCCCATATCTCATACTGACAAAATGATTCAGGCCTAAAACATTCAAACACTGTGGCTGAATGAAGGTGTAGCTGTCAGGTTCTGTCGGCCACCGTCTGAACTGTACGAGTGAATCAGGAAGAGACACCAAATAGGAGCAGGTATTTAGTAGGTAGTGGCTCCAGGGGGCAGACAGTTAGAGAGGGAATCAGGAAAAAGCTCATGTCTGACCATCCTGTTCTGAAGCAGTGGAGACAACAGCGCCACACTCTGGCCAAAAGCGTCCTCAACACGACTGTGAAACCTTTCACGCTGCGACGAGAACGATTTATAATCACACAATCACAAAACCAACCTCTGCTGCTGTACGGACAAACGGTAAAACCAACACTTGATCAATTCTGGTTTATTAATGCATTTCAAGTAGTTCAAAAGAAATTATATTTTTGCACAATACCTTTGCAAATATAATAAAATTTTCAAAGTAAGCAGAATGGAGAAACAAACAAACAAACAAATACAAACAAAAAAAGACACTGTATAAAACAAAAGAGACATGAAATCAGACAGTAGTACAGAATCTAGAACATTTTGGATTCTCTGTTTACATCACTGTTCAGTGCACATTTTCTCAACATCAAAGCAACACATGTGAACGAAAGAACAAAAATTCCCAGAGTATGAACCCCCATCACCCAGTATTACCCCCATTATCGTATAATGTCAACAAGTAAAAGAACGACTCAGCAAAGCATCTCTCTCTCTCACACACACACACACACACACACACATAAAAGCTGTAAAATTTGATAATGAAAAATATACTTTAAGCGCTGACCCAAGAAAAAGCACGACCAGTAGCACCAACAAAAGACAAAATCAGTAAAAGGAGCGACGGCATTTTTCACTGCTCAGAAACTCTGCAAGCAGCACACGGACACGAGTAACTACGATGTCATGAACACGCAAATGAATTTTCCCCATGTACCCATTCAGGAGAACACATAGAAGGCATTTCTCTGCGAAGAGGCCGACTGTGGAGCCCCCGTGATACTCTGCATAGAATCTATCTGATCAATAATGCACCAGCCTTGCACAACAACTCTGTTTGTAAGTTGTTCCCTCCGAAAATAAAGGTAAGAAACTACAGATATACATTTCTATATTTCGCTAGCAACTCAACCTGCAGTCTCATCCATCTGTCAGTGACGTTAGCTTTCATCTACCGTGGCTGAGAACCGCACAAGTTAAGCCAAATTAGGGCCAGGCAGGAATATAGCTTCAAAAAGAAAATGACAAAGAATTCTTTTTAAAAAAAAGCTGGAAACCATTTGTTGGATATAATAATCTAAATATGCCTCTCTCTCTCTTTTTTCTTGTTGTTGTTGGGTGATATAGTTTATTACATATTGCCATGCCCTAAGCCACATCAGACAAACTGCCACCTCATGCAATACTCCAGCCTTGGTAAATATCACTGACATAACAACTTCTGTCAACGCTGCTGCTCTGAGTAGGCACATTTTTTTTTACGCAATTACACGAACCAAGAGGGTGAACAGGGGCAACGAAGCCTCCTTGAGAAAACCCATGTCAGTAGGAGGAAAAAAAGAACAGTAGTGGATGGCTGACGCATGGTGATTGTTCGCTCAGATAAACAGCTCTGTTAGCAGCAGCAGCAAAGCAACAGTAAAATTAGAATCTCTAGTTTCCCCCCAAAGTGATTCAGCTCCTCCACACGTGTAACAAATAACCTGAACTGCGATTAAAACCGATAAAAGCAGAATCCACAATCATATTTCAACCACACAGGCTCCTTAACCGGCTACAGAGGTCTGGATGATCTGACCGACGGGGGGTTGATTTTTCTTTTAAGAACAAGGTGGATACATCACATGGAGTGGAAACGCAGGACGCCTGTTTTTCTGTTAATTATCTAAGCTTCTTTGTCTGCACAGTTTTAACACATTCTTTTTTTTCATTCTGAATGTAAAGACACACGTAGCACAAAGTGGTTTCACAAATTGTCACAGATTCGAGCCAAAGCGACGAGTTAGGAGGGAAAAAAATAAACAGCAATGACAGAATAAAAGTGTGATACAATCAGGTTATAAAAAAGCTATTTTCTCACTGTGTGTTTCAGGCAGCGCATACTATATACCTTTATGTAAACTGCAAAGTCGTTTCACAACAAGAAATAAATCAAATGAATCCCGCAGCAGTCGACACTATATTCTTATTAGGCTCACGTGTCTACATTCTGTTCGTATACAAGCCGACCCGGGCGGCTCGACCCGTCTGGACAGGCGTCAGGAGGGACTGTACCCTGAATACGCATGCAGCCGTCTTCTACTCTTGTTTGCTGTTGTTTTATTGATCCTGAGAAAGTGAATTAAAACAGTAAATAATCTTCATTACACAGAAAATCTATTTCAATTGAAAGAAAAAAAACAAACACTACTGTACACACGGAAAGAACATGTATGCCGTAGAAATGGAAAAAAAAAAAAAAAGAAGCTTCAGTTGTTGATTTAAAACAATCTCATCACATTGGCAAAAAAAACAAGCTTTCTTTCAACGTCTGGATGCTGTTTTTGATTGGCAGCGAAAAACTCGTGTGACTTGCAGTCCCGCTATTGTGCTGATGATGGCAGCATTTAGGAGAGGACGGGCAGGAAAGGAAAAGGAAAGAAAAGTTGCACAGATGGAGGACAGAGGAAGGCGAACGAAGCTGCTTCTCTCCTCCTCCTCCACTCTGATGAAAAAGCATTCAGAGGAAAACGGTAAGATTAAGACCACATAACAAAGATCAGTGAATTTCTTCCCCCCCCGTCCCTCCCTGGAAAAAATCATTTGTTTCCTATAAAAGCTATGTGAACCACTGCTGATCTGGCTCTCGGAGCAGAGGTGCTGAGTGAGTTTGTTAGACCCCCCAAAACACTTTGGGCTTTGTCCATTAAAAGTTGTTTCAGTTGCAAGTTCTTTGAATTTTGCAGTATGTGGTAAAGGTAACTCTTTGGAGTGAAGCGCTCCCACTGTAGGCACTAAGAAGAACCAAGGCAAAGAGCGGAGCAGCGTCTCAGCGTCTCATCTGTCCCATCTGATAGTTCTCTCTGTTCTGGCGGTGGTGGCGCTGGCCCTGGGACTGTTGGTTTGCATGCTGTTGTCGTCTCCTTTTCAGCGTACCTGCACGATATTGAGATCTTGGTAAGTTTCAACAAAACACAATGAATGCTACAAACTAAAGATGCTCACGTGTTTACCCACAACATGTAAAAACATGATCAAATATGATGATTAAACAATTGAAGAGTTCATGTGCAAAAACAGATAACTCCATTTTTGTAGATTTTCAGGAAACTTTTTTCGTTGTTGTTGATTGCTTGAGATCATATCAATCAAACTGAAGCTGAGTGGATTTGAATCAGTATTCTGGTAGAGAAATCGTACGTTTTCTTTCTCTTGGATGAGAGGTACGTTCCACCTCTCATCCAAGAGGCTTCATCACTTCTGACTGACTAGTTGGGAGTTCCAGATATCCGTAAGGAGCCATTAACACTTGAGTTTTGGTTTCAATTGTTGCTCCTCCCCCTCGTTATGTGAGTCGTTAGTGCTCCTCCTGCCACAATGTGGTTCGTTAGGGTCTGTTGTGGTTAGGTGTTAATGAGGTTTCATCTTCCTGGGGAGACATGTTAGCACTGAATTGTAAACCGGTGAGAGGTGATGCCTCAGACCTCCACCTCTGCTGAGGGATGGTCTTTCCAGTTAGATGGCTTCTTTCACCCCTCTCTCAAACCATCTGTCCTCTCTGGCCAAAATCTGTACGTTGTTGTCTTCTAATGAGTGTCCTTTGTCCTTGAGATGCAGCTGGACTGCTGAGTCCTGTCCTGAGGAGCTGCTCTTCTGTGCTTGTGGAGCGGTTGTTTTGTCTCCCTGATGTACAGATCATGGCATTCCTCGCTGCACTGGACTGTGTACACCACGTTGCTTTGTTTGTGTCTCAGTGTCTTGTCCTTAGGGTGAACCGGTTCTGTTCACAAGACACCGAGACACAAACAAACAAAGCAACATGGTGTACGCAGTCCAGTG
Organism: Stegastes partitus; assembly: GCF_000690725.1. NCBI lineage: Eukaryota > Metazoa > Chordata > Actinopteri > Pomacentridae > Stegastes > Stegastes partitus. Next base: position 66,322 of record NW_007579273.1, read on the forward strand.
CAGCGAGGAATTCCATGACCTGGATGACTGAGAACCTTCACAGATATTTGACTCAGTAGAAATGACAAGAATAGAGATAACTTGACTGATATTGTCTCAGGTAGACGATGGAAAAGTGGGTTTTCTGAAGGTTTGTGAAGATGGAGTTCTCTGTTTTTGCAAATGAAGTCTTTGAGATTCTCTTTTAGTAAATCATTAATAAAATCAAGCCCATCAGGTTGTTGTTTCTGTCTGTCACGTCTTTAGATCAGGAGCTACATGCACAGCTTATGTCCATCATCTCTGGACTGTTTTCAGGTGTCAGTTTGTCTGAGGTAAATGATGTATGTAAGCACATTAAACAAGCTCTTCAATTGTTTTAACATCTCTCTAGTCATGCATATTTGTTTTCCTTTTTCGCTTTAAGCTGCACTCAAGTATCTGAATACTGTGTTTGCATGAGAATAAACATGTAAATAAAAACATCCCTTCAGTAGTATGCAACATAATGCATCCTCACTGTTCTGTTAGCATGCATTAGGAGGCAGTATAGTCAAAAACAGCACTGCTGCACAGAAGGTATCTTTGTGTGTTACTGCTAGCCACGGCTGTGCTGCTTCCACAGAGGTGCAGGACTTTATATTGCAGTGAGAAACAAGCCCACAGTTAATAAAAATGTTGCAGGAGCAAGAACACAGTAAGATACAGCCTGGGCTTCAAAGGGTTAACGTACTTTTGGAGGGCATTGTTTAATGTACCGTACCTGGCAGTGGCTTTGGTGGAGGAAGTTTGGGGTTGCTGCTGGGGGTGTGGACACTGCAGATCTTGATGAAACCAGCCATGAGCATTATAAGAGCAATGCCCATCAACAGCACTGCCCACCAGTGGTGCTGAAGAACAGCGAATATAGCAAAGGACATTTAAACACAGGTGAGAAACACTGTAAAAGCACTTCCTACATGGATTCATTTAAAGATGTTTATCGTTGGCTAAACCAGAGACTTGTTTCACATATTCTATGCTGGGACACTCACCACTATCCACTCTGCAATGTTCTCATAGAGTTCTGCATTAAAGATGGCTTTCTTTAGCCGTGCCAGAGGCCCGTCGGCGTCCACCAGGCGACACCTCATGAAGACATCACAGTATCCCTTAAAGTCGTTGCAGGGTGAGCCAGGCTGCAGCGTGGTCACCCTCTTGTTGAAGAATTTCTCCCATTTCTCTGATCCTGTGCTGCTACAGGTGCTGGGGTTCACTGATGGGAGGAGGGAAAGAAAAGACCCCTGAAATACTGACAGTAACTTTCAAGATCTGCTCCCACGGACAGAAGTAAAAGCAAAACGTGACACTAATAGGCAGTTACATCAGATGATCTTAGGTAAGGATTACTTCTGCATATTTTTATCCTTGAACAGAATAACAGCACATTACTCACTTTTCTCCATGCAGCACACATGGCACAGCTCAGCTGCCTCATCCTTGCCATCTTGGCTGGCGCAGGTGCACACCTCCAGTTTATATTTCTCACAAATGGAACCAGAGCAGACCTAGCAGGCGACAGGAAAAAATGTTTCAGATCTTTACCTAAAATACAAACGCACACGATGATCACACCAGACATGAAACAGCTCGAGGGTGATAAACATGTGCATACTCCATTGAGGCAAACTTGTGTTTCTGCGTGACAAGACGTGTAGTTTTGCTTTGGCTCTGAGGTAGGACACAAAGCAGTAGCTCCATTGCATCGGCCCTCCTGGGCACACTCGGACTCCGCTCTGCATCGGTCATTAGCGCCCTTGAAAGTGCACTCTCGTGTGCAACATGGTCCTTGGCTGGGGCTGAGTAGAAAGAACCACAGATATGCATTCAAAAGTTACACAGATGCTCATAACAGCAAAAAAAATACATCACTACTGTCAAAAGTCTGACCTGCAGATTTTGCCTGGCTGAAGTTTGCACTTTCTGCCCTCTGCTTCATTGGCGCTGTAGCAGCAGGAGTCCGTACACTGATCGCTGTAGCCGCAGTCGCACTCCTCTCCAGCTTCCACCAGTCCGTTGCCACAGATGGGCTGGCCAGATTCTGTACACACAAACCCAACCCAGTGAAAACAGAATCTCTCTCTCACATACAAAGGGGAGCAGCACGTATGAGATGTCAATGTGGGGGAATTTACCAACAAAGCATTCGTCTCTCTTCTTCTGCAGGACGGCGGTTATGTTGCGGATGCTGCAGATGGAGAACTTGTTGTTGTTGAGTTTGTCCCCTGATGTGGCTCTGGCGTACATAATGTAGTTTCCCTGTTCCTTCTTGTCCTGCAACTTAGACTCTCCGGGGGTGCATTCGATCCCAGAGTCGTGCTGTAAAACAGTAGCCGAGTAAAGGAGACAAGGAGGCAAAGACGGTTGAGAGAAAGCTCCACGTGTTGCGCTGCACAGCTTGGCTAGACAAAGCAGATCACAGGCAAAGGGCAGAGTTTTAAATCGGGGTACTTACGGGAGAGCCAAAGTTGTGCCCAACCTCATGAGCAAAAGTGATGTGCGACACCTTGGGAGGGACGTGGGAGGCGTAGTTCTGCACAGTGATGATACCAGTGTTCAGAGACTTCCTCTTTCCATCAGAGTACAGCTTGCTCTTCTCACAGATGCCCCCAGAGCTTCCTGTGGTCGGAGTGTAAAAAAACAAGAGTGGAAAGAATTATCGTATTATTTAAATACAAGTTTTCAACGAGAAGGTTGTCTGTATTTCAACAAGTGAATCCACTGTTGCACACTGAAATAAAACAAGATGAATTGGTTTTGATCAAAAGCATGTTTATTTATCCGTGAGGCACGAGCGTGTTAAAAACTGGAGCAATAAACTGAACCCTGCAGCCAGGTTTCTATAACAGGTTCAGCTCAAACACAAAGCAGGAAGAGACGCAACTCTGATAAGATAAAAGATCATAAACCCCACACAATGTTTCCTAAGTGAAAGAAAACCGTTGATATCCAGTATAAACACCTTCCTATGGCTGTATGAACATACAGTGGAGCAGCAGAGCATTCAGAACCCTACACTTTTTGCACGCTTAATGTTGTTGTAGATTTATTTTAAATGCATGTAAATCATTAATGAATCAAAGATGACGCCATGAGAGAAACATCTGTGATAACATTGTGCTATAACAGATCATGGCACGGGTATAAAAACCACTAATAAAGTCTTGAGTGCAGCCAGAGGCGCTTCAGGGAGGTGACCAAGAACCTAACGGTCACTCTAACAGAGCACTGCAAGCCCTCTACATAGATGGGAGGAGATAGTGGAAGGACGACAGCCACAGCAGCGCCGGATCAAGCTCGTCTTTATGGTAGAGCGGCGAGATAAAAGCCAGTCCTGAGTAAAAGTTATACGATAACCCACTTAGCACTCAGAGTGGGCTGTCTTATGTCTCACGTCTAACTCTAACCTGCTAAGCTCTGGTCTGTTGAGACAAAAATGCAACTCTCTGACCAGAAATCCAAGAATTAGGTCTGGCCAGCCACTAAAATTATACCAACTGTAAAGCATGGCGGTGGCAGCATCATGCTACTGGGGTGCTGGTCTGAAACGAGGGAGGTACATAAAGAAAACCTGCTCGGGAACTGAACCATTCAGCATCACAACGAATGATATGGAGCCGCATGAGTGCAAAAGGTGTTTAAGAAATGACACTCGGAGATGGTATCATGAACACCCGTTGATAAACAAAAATACTGGCTGACAAAATGACTCATAGGCTGCAGAAACTTGGCAGAACAGGACTAAACCAGCATGATAATGATCTAAAGCACACTGCCAGCATCATGAAAATCAACAGTTTCTAAAGAAAGACAAAGTGAAACTCAGACCTGGCCAAGTGTGTCGGGAATATTCAAAAGAAGAGCAGTTAAAAATAGTCTCTAAATTCTACAACAGCCTCATAAGAACAGTAAAACATCTTTTTAGAGCCTCCATGCCAAAGAGGACTGAACCTCTGATCTAAAATACAGTTGGACATACAAAGCATTTTTGAGAAATCTTGAATTATTTGAATTGTAAGTGATACTGCACAAGGGTGTACTCACTTCTGTTGTATACTGTACATTGTGCACAAAGGTGTCTACCGTACACCATTTTAAAAACTGGATGCATATTAGAATGACTTTGAAAGCTATGTGATAAATTAGGAGTCGTATCGGAAAAACAATTAAATAAAATGTTAAATGTAACATCACAAATCATCTAAGGGGCATTCTGGTTGCTTATAGGACTGAAGCATGTTCTCTGAATTTAGCTTTTCTGTACTTTAAATCTTCAACCTTTGTTGCACCACAGACCAGTTTGAAGCAAGAACATTTTCTACGGACCGGTCATAACAAAACATTTCTATTTTTTTCTATTTAAAAGTTTCATAAACGAATAAAGTTATTTGCTAAATATGTGTTTGTTTTTTCTTCTTTTCTTTCTTCTTCTTCTTCTTTCTCTCCCACTTTTCAGAGAAGCTCTCCGTTTCTTTCATTAATTTCGGCGGCGGTTAGACTGACGGCTTCGTTTAACGGCCGGGCATAAAAACTGACAGTCAAATGCAGGAAACCATCACAGACGGAAGTGACGGGAAGACGAGCTAGTCATCTTTCAAAATGAAAACCCTGCAGACTCCGCTGGAGATAAAAAATAAACCAATAAAACATTTTTATTGTTTCTGTGTGGCCCGGTACCGGTCCACGGCCCGGCGGTTGGGGACCGCTGCTTTAAATGATAAAAAAGTAATCAAATATCCAAAATGCCAGAAACGAAATTAACTTGAAAACGCACCACAAAACACTGAAAACCACTTGCAATCACTCTCAGTAATAAGCATGTCTGCAGTGCTGCTGCTTTTCCCATAATCCATAAATCCAGTCATTAGGAGGCAGCTTCAGCCGCACAGAAACATGAGACCCAAGCACTTCAAGCAATAAACAAAGTGTCCATTATGTGTAAGTATACGCATGGCTACACATTTTATGACGAGCATTTTTTTCAGGTTGTTTACTGTTACACAAACATATGTGTGTTTACGTCGCGCCTCCACTGAATCCACGCACGTCAACAGCTGCTCGCTTCAAATGAGACATGTATGAAACGTGCCCAAAACCGTTTGCTCCAGGCTGCCTTTGTTCAAACACTGACCGCACACCTCATTGCAACCCATCTTTTCTCCATCTCTTACACTCAATCGATTCTTTCAGCTTACAGCTTTGCTAATTTGCCAGTATTGACTGTCTGGGTTTGTTGTTGTATTCTTCATGTCGAGATGGTAGCTGAGCTTATTCAAAGGGAGAAGGGCCGACCACAAGCATCATTCATAAACGTAAGGAAAAAGACAGTTCATGGCAGATTTCTGTGTGAAGGACACAGCGTGAATCTTGACTCCTACTATTTACGTTACGAGATAAGATATTTCTTTTATATACTTACTTACAACAGCAATGCCTTTGTCACGTATACAAATACTCAAAAATACAATATTTATTCACATAAATGGCTCTATGTGTAGATCATCACATTGTTTATCATATTAAATTAATCAGAATATGTCCAGTTAACATATTGCAGGCTTCAGATACAGCCAATAATGCCTAGAACAACATTTCAGAAAGCCACATCTTTACCTTACTTGGCATTAGCAGCTCATCTGACATGGCCGCTGCATTTATCAAGACTCCGTTTCCACCACTTACTAAAAGGTAAGCAGGTTATTATTCTAATGAAGTTAAGTTGCTTCTTCTAGGTTGGCAGACAAACTGACAATAATGTCTGTGTTGATATATACGTTGCTCTGCAAGCAAAGATTTCATGTCTTGGATTTATTTAAGATAATGCTGAAGATTAAACAAACAAAAAAGAACAAAACTGGTTGATGTTGGCCTTTAACTTTGACTAGAACTTGCTAGACTCTGAGTTAAAGCCTTTACTTCAGTGTTGATAGATCAACCGAGTGATCCTGACGAACACAGGCAGCGAGGAAATGAAGACACAACATGCTGACAAGACACAAGTTGACAGCTTTAAAATGCATTCGATTGCCCTTTGACTAACTTAGTATTGTGTGTGAGTGTGTGAGGCGTATCACGACCTACTGGGGTTAATTGGGACAGTCCTATCTCAGATTTGTTCTTTATTTCGAGGACCAACAGAGCAATGATAGCAGGGACGCCGGGTTATCAAACCGAATCTGCTTCTTCTGCTCACCACAGCAATTCTGCCAGTGATGCTGAGATCTGGGATCCCAAACTAAACTGATCTCCACTTTTTAAAAAAACAGATGAAGTAATAGGATTAATCTAAAAAAAAACATGTAGTATTCAGTGCAGGAATTTGCTACCAAGGCTCTGTGTGTGTGTTTGGTACCGACCTGAAGGAGCTCCGACCCAAGCCAAGCCGAGAACGCCATCGTCAAAGTCCCTGTCAGTGAAGACGTAGGCCAGGCAGTAGTCATCGTGGTTCTGCTCAGAGTTCAGCTCCAAAAACTTCTCCACTCCGATGTTGCTGAAGCGAAAAGGATTGCTCTTTTCCCTTTCATCATCGGTGGTATTTATCTGAAAGAGAGTTGAACAAGTACATGGAGCATGCGAGGAAGAAAATACACTTTTACAGGAAACTCAGTTGATCAACAGACTTCTCCAATAAAAATATTAGCTGGATGATCTCCTTCAGGTCAGATGTTACATAACCTTCAACTCACCCTGATCCTTTTCACCATGAAGCTGATGTTTCGTATGCCCATGAAGTCTGTGGCCTGGTAAATGGAGTCGATCGCCTTCACATGACTGGAGATCTGTGGAGAATATTTGTTCGGGTAAGCAGCAAGACAAATACAGCCGTGGAAAACAAAACAACATATTAGAGCCAGTTTCTCTTGTTTCTGTTGCAATGAAGACCACATGCTTTTTTTTCCACATTCCTACGAAACACACAACTGCGTTACATTAAAGAGGAACCACTGACTTTGCACATCAAAGTTTGTTTACGGGTCTTAGGGAATACTATGTGAAAATAGTTGGAGAAAGATTTACATGAGTGATGAGTTTTGATGCTAAAGCTGAAGAATAAATGTTTAAAAAGGAGAAAAAGAAGCCTGGTGGTGCAGCAAAGTGAAGTTACTCAACCTCTGTAGCTCCTCCGCTCTGCATGAGGCTCAAGGCTACTTTTGCTGCTACTACTATAATATACCTGAATCTCTAACAAAACCGTCAGAGGTCTGGTTGCACAGTGGGTAGTTTCACACAGCCAGACCATTCTGCAGCACAGAATGCACCATCCTACTAAAGGGAAAGAAAAAAAAAAAGAAACTGGCTCGATTATATTTCTTTAAAGCAACCACAATCGTTTTGGGCAGAGCCTAAGCCAAGAACGCAGATGTCTCCAGAAAAATGGTGATGAAGGAATTGTTTTGGTAGAACACTTGCACACACTGATGTGAATCCTCTCATTGAAATGATTAATTCAGTGAAAAAACGAAGGCCTGCCTCACTTCATGATCTAGATCAGGGGTCAGCAACCTTAAACACTCAAACAGCCATTTGGACCCGTTTCCCAAAAAAAAGAAAACACCAGGAGCCACAAAAGCCTTTTGACGCTGGGTTGAAGGTTACTTTCAAACAAAATACTCAATGTCAATTTCAGTCCTCCTCGTATTTATAAAATAAAAAGCCGAATTTAAGTTATCCACCTGCAGCAAAGTAAAAATGACATCTGGTTGTCCTGCTGACTGCAGCTGGGACTGCTGACCAGACTCCTGACCGCCTGTGAGCGCTTTGGGACGGAAGGAGCTTGTTTCCACATCAGAGTCTCCAAAACACCAAAGAAGTCTCCAATAACACCAGAAAGAGTCGCTAGATTTGTCTCTAGTCGCTTTTGACAAAAAGAAAGTAGCCAAGAGGTTTTGGAAAATCACCAGATTTAGCGAGAAAGTCACCAAGTCGGCAACACTGCGTGTACCAGCGGGTGTCACACATCAGCGGATGTGACACATATTTTGAACGACAAAAAGTTAAACACGTTTTATTTCAATGTCATAAGATCACCACAATCTTTAAATTTAGAATTACATTATAAAAACTAACAAACTAAAATAAAATATATTTAAATTAAATGTTTATTATTTATTTTCCAAAGCTGAAAACAGTAACACAGAGAGAGCAGAAGAAAAGGAGACATCTATGTAAAATATGTGACCAATAGAAAACTTGTGCAAACATCTGGTGAGTCAGACAACACTGTGGGTAGTGATGACCTGGTTTTGTGAAGCAAGAAGAATGCACGTAATAATGACTGTGATATCTGTAGTTTCTCTGAATTAATTTTGACACTTGTTAAGTCTGACAGTTTTATAGGAGTTCATCCGTTTGTTTTCTGCTGTTTAACCAGAGTCAGGTTGCAGTGGCAGCATTATAGAAAAGCTGTCCAGATGTTCCTCTTCCCAGAAGTTTCACCCAGTGTTCCAGCATGTGGTGGTTGTTCATTGACCAAACAGGCCTTTTTTAGCACTGAAAAAATGAGGGTAGGGTGCATTGCAAGCCAGGCAGCAGCCAAAAGGAAGGACAGAGGTGAGCTAACCCCTGGCAATGCAGACCAATGCTAATCAGCTAACCACACTTTGAAGTCCATTGTTTTTCACAGACTTAGGTGACGTTTCCATGCTGTATGTGTGTCTTCCATACCTGGGCAATGACGGCCTCTCTTGTGCCGTAGTATTTGAAGAAGAGGTGGTCGGTCTGGATGAAGAGCTGGCAGGTGTTTTTCTCCTTCCCTGCTGCCCTCTTCCTCCTCAGAATGACAGGACCATGGGAGCTGTCCTCTTCCAACACACTGTTCTGCCTCTGCACAGAAAAATATGGATGGTTAAGCATACCACAAGGAAAATAATCAATTCTGATGACATTAAGTCTATTTAATTATGATAATTCCCTCTTATTCTCAAGGCCCGATAGCGTTGCTCTGCAGTGTCGGGTGGATGAAGCCACTGTGTAGAATAATACTTTATGTTCTGATGATATGACGTGCTATCACTTTCATCCCACAACTCCTGGAAAAGAAGCTTACTGTACTTAAATAATACTGTTGCATTTTTAAAAGTTAAACAAGGTTCCTACACTGCTAAGAGTCAGGTTATAAACTGAGAGGTTCTACACCGAAAGTAAACACATGCTTTTACTGTTGGGGTAAGGTACGCTGGGAATGAAGACGAGATCTTTTAATCTCATGAGTCGCGTCCATCTGTGTGTTTAATTATGTGTGTGAAGGAGGGGGAGGGGGGTTTTGTTGTGATGCTGGCCGGCCGGCACTTACTTTTCCAGGCTCTTCTGCTCCTGACGTCTGGTACTTCCTCATCCTCTCGAACACTGAGTGGTCAGCACAGCCGCCCTCTGAGCCATACTTATGAGGATAATCTGGCAGATAGGGAGGAGATAAGGGAACGATTGTGAAGAGCTTATACCGCATCGTGGATCTGTTTAGAACCATGTGTGGCGGGCTGAAGGAGGTGAATCGGGGTGAGTCGGACGCAAGAGTAGCTGCATTAAATGAAAAGCTTGCGCGATGCAGCTTATCTCTCGCAAAAAATCGGTGTCATCTTCCTCTCTCATTTATATCTATCTTTCTTTCAACTTTCAATCTGAGCGGAGAAAAGACATCTACCCATGATCTGCCTCCACTAATTGAAAAAATTTGCATTTCTGTGCTGCCCAGACATTTTCCAATTTACCAAGAAATTCCAGTCAACAAACGCAATCAAAGTGTGTTTAAAGGGACAGCAAATCTGTGTTCTCACGTTAACCATAAACATTTCAACAACAATATATGAATCTGTGGCGAGGAAAACAAGATGGGATCATTCTTATACCACACAGCAACGACACAGCTGCCTCACCCACAAGGAATTGTGTTTGATTTCCGAGTTCACCCCTGAAAAAGCAGCCACACATAATGGGGGTAAAAACAAAGAGACTGATGACTGGTGATAACTAAAAGTGAAGGGCATTGCAGTCATATATTGTTTCAGTCAAGCAGCTGGTGCAACCCACTGCTATAAAATTATGCTTCAGCATTTACAGGAAGTTGTCGCTCATTGTGAAAGTAATTCGCCAAAATGTCAACTGGGAAGCAGTATTATGTCTTTGTGAGTCTAATGATGCTCAGGGGCTGAAAAATAGCTCGAGCAATAATAAAAAAAATAATAATCAGACAGTGTGATGGAGTTTTCTACTATTTTAAAGGGACTAATATGCAAAATGGGCTGCAAGGTGGATGAGTGGTTAGCATTGTTGCCTCACAGCAAGAAGGTCACCGGTTCGCGTCTCAGTGAGGACACACCTGCGTGGAGTCTCCATGTTCTCCCCGTGCAGTGTGGGTTCTCTCCGGGTTCTCCGGCTTCCTCCCACAGTCCAGAAACATGTTGAGGTTAATTGGTGATTCTAAATTGTCCGTAGGTGTGAATGTGAGTGTGCTTGGTTGTCTGTCTCTAAGTGTAGCCCTGTGATAGACTGGTTACCTGTCCAGGTGAACCTGCCTTCACCCTGAGTCAGCTGGGATAGACTCCAGCCCCCCGCGACTCTAGTGAGGATTAAGCGGTGTGTAGATAATGGATGGATGGATGGAATATGAAAAATGCACTTTGATAAACATTCTGACATCAGGGTAGAATACTCTGACTTCCTAAGGCCGTAAATCAATGTGTTTTGATCGTGTTGGTTTTACCCAAAGTGTTTTAAACCAAAGGGCCGCTTGCTTTTGAGCCGTTTGTGAAACTCCTGATTCTGTGAACAGTGATGCAGGAATTCAGCCTAGAACCATCATTGTCCATTCAGTAAAGCGATCAGCCCTGTGCTGGTGACTAAACGGACTGAACACACACTGAAACGACACATTCAACCTCTGACAATGTGTTTTTGATTTTTTTTTTCTGAGAAAGCGGTCTTTGTGCCCACAGTGAATGCTGTGTCATTCAACTGCTAATCAAAAGGCTTTTACATTTTGGGCCGGAGTAACAAAAAGTTGAGAGAAAAAAAGCTGAGAGTCAGAAGTGAGGACTCTTTAAACATCATCCCGCCACCATTTTCACTCACAGTAGCATCAGAGACTTTTAAAAAGCAAGATTTCACAATTCATTCAAGATATTATGGGCGACAGAAAGACGTGAGCTGAATTTAAAACGTGGTTTTATTCTGAGGACTATGTGAGTACAGTTTATACCGTCAGTACGCTCTGTACAGATTTACTGCTGTCTGTTGAAATACCACCTAATGGATGCACCTTTCAGCTCCTGGTTTTAATATCGTTTTAGTATTATATAACAGTGCTCACGCTGCGTCTTCTTTTGTTTTTACAACTTAACGCAGGAATGTTCGCGAGGACCACTTGCAAGCTCCTCATCGTCTCCACACTGATGTGCATGAAGGACAGCATCAAAATTATGTGAAATATCGCCTAAAATATTATGGTGCATTTTAGAAAACACTCACACAACCCTGTAAAGCCCCCGCCCACTCCTCTCCTACTCAGCAATGATTAGTAGGAAAGTGTTGTTGACATGAAAACACGCCAAATCAGAGCTGACTGTAGCGGTAACAGGTAAGGATGACGGCCAGATCTATGAAAACATGACACACGCTGGATAACAAACACACAAATCTAAATGTTAAGTTTATTAGCGGTGGTAAGAAGTCCGACAGTCTTCTGTGTGGGTTTCATTTTTCCTGCCTTTCACCTGAAACCTTCTGTTCCAAAGCCTCCAACCAGCTGCTTCTCCCTCATTACTGACAGGCTGGCGTGCTCCTGCTGTGCACCCGTGACTTCAGCGTTTCACGGTTCACTCTTAGCGCATCTAAATTGGTGTTTTCACTCCAAGCAAATCTGCAAGCCAGTTTCAGATACATTTGCTAAAATTTCTGTCTGCATTGCAAAAGAATGCAACCGTCCGTGGTCGGGCATGTGTGTGTGCTGGTGCGTTCCAGAGAACTGACCGGCAGGAGGGAGTGCAGTGAGGATCAGGCGGCCCAAAGGTAGGGCAGGGTTCATATCAGACTCCCTGCCTTCTCTGCTAAATGCAACGCTCTGGGCTGGAATCATGAGTCTCAAGTTACTGAACAGCGTTTTGACTCATGCAGTGTTTGCTTCATTGTGTCTGCCCACAGCCACAGCTCGCTTGAAATCTACAAATTACCTCCAGATATTTTTCCAGTTCTTGAAGGAAAAGACTGGGAAACTTGCTGTCTCCTGACTCTGAATCTGAATCGTGTAGTAGCCTAATCATAGCAAGAATGTATTCCTACGCTCTATCTGGCTCCAGTCCTTCTTGCAGTATTAATACTGACCACCTTGCCAATGGTCCAGAACCCCGAGCCAAATCCTGCTGCTGCCAGTCTGTCAACCGTAACCTTTTCATAGATCTTGTCAGGCTAGTCTGTGAACCGCTTAGTCTTCAGCCTCACACTGCAATCGTATTCCTCATAATACTAGAGCAAAGTCTGCCTTTAAGTTTATCAATTCCATATAGTAACAGTATCAAAATGTGATTCCTTAAATGTCGTCATCTTTAGCCGGTACGCATCTATGACGGTGCATTTCAAAAGCTGCCTGTACAAACTGCTGGCGCTACTACTACGTGTCCAACAAGCTGCGTGTATGAGTCATCTATAAAGCCTTGTAAATCAAAGCCTCTCCCTCCCATATCAGCTTCCTGTATGCAGTTGATATTGATTTAAACGTAGCTGCCTAACAGCACATTCCACAAAAACAAGTGTACTTACTGATGTCATCCTCGTGGTAGATGACAGAGTGGAAGGGAGCGTTCTTGTCCTGCAGGTACCTCTCCGAGGGTTCCACATAGTACGTTCCCTGGTGGGTTTTAATGAAGCCCTCGAAGCGTCCGTCCACCACAGAGCCATGGGTCAGCGTGCCTTTTTCTCCTAAAACACAGGAGAGGAGGAGGGTGAGCAGAGGCAGACAAAAATAAATGGCACAGTCTTTGTGTACAGAGAAAGATATTTTCAATGGAAGCACTAAACATGCAGTGAAAAGCTTCTGGTCTGAACAGTCGAGCAGATCAATACCTACCACCTTCATATACCTTCACCTTCACTTATATTGCTCTATTTTTACTTATATGTTGCCCTTGTTTTATTGTATTTATTATTTATGAGGTTTTTTCTTTAAAAAAAACGGGACCTGAGGAGTAATTTCGTACCACAAACATGTGAATGTGAGCTGGCATGACAAATAAAGCTCCTTGAATCCTCGAACAGTGGTTTGCATATTATATAATAACTCTGGTCTTGTTTGCCACATTCTGATCATAAGCACACGTGGGGTGTCAGATTCAGATTCAGATTTGTTTTACTGTCATTGTAACGAGTAAAACGAAACGTAAGGTGCAGGCCTTCCCGTGCAAAAAACAAAAATATAAAAACTTTATAAAACAATAAAAACTTTGTAAAACACTATATACAATATAAAAGAAATATATATACACAACACAAGCAAAAAGAACAGAGTGGATATTGGGCAGAGGCAGTGGAGTTGTATATTTATAGTATATTACATATTATTGTGACAGGGAGGCATTTATTGTCCTCACAGCAGTAGGAAAAAAAAAGCTGTTCATCAGTCTATTAGTCCTGGTTCTGATGGCCCTGCACCGTCTGCCCGACGGCAGCAGCTCTAGCAGGAAGTGTCCCGGGTGGTAGGAGTCCTTCAGGATGGTGTTGGCTCTCCTGAGGCAGTAAGAGCCATGAAGGTCCTCCAGTGTGGGCAGAGGGCACCCAGTCACCTTCTCAGCCATTTTGGTGACCCTCTGGAGGGCTTTTCTGTTTGCCACTGTGCAGCTGGCAAACCACGTACAGAGGCAGAAGGTGAGGATGCTCTCCATGGTGGAGCGGTAAAGAGACACAAGCAGTCTCTGGCTGATGTTGTTCTTCCTGACGATTCTCAGGAAGTGGAGTCTTTTTTGTGCCTTCTTTACCAACCGTGTGTCTCTCATTTTGAACAACATATTGTGTATTTGAAACTTAAGGGTCAAAACATTTGTGAGGATTTAATATTTTACAACTCAAGATTTGCGTCAATATGTTTTTACAAATTGGAAAATTTCTGAGCAAATATTAAAGATACTTATGTACAGTATACATCCCATCAAGGTTTTACTAACTTCTTTAATGCATCAGCTCATGTACCGCTCTAAACGAGTAACTAAAATACAAGTGTCTGTTTTCCTTCTCTTTGATTCGCACACATTGATCAGAGCAGAATAAACAGCCTTGTTTTTTACTCATGTTTGACTGAACTCAGCTGGAGACGGGCAGCAGGAAGCTGTCCAGGAAGGAAGGGGAATGAGAGTCAAAGAAAGAGCTGGATAAAAGGGGAAAAGCGAGTCCTGCTTTTATGTACGGCTGTGATGTGTCGAACGCTCTGCAAAAAGGAGAACTCAGCTGCTTTCTCACACAGACAAGTCACTCAAGAGATAATGTGAAGATGATAAAAAGAGAAGAGACGATGCAGATTTTTAACTGAAATCTTGGTCCTGGTGTGTGGAAACAGCTGTGCTTACCAAAGATGTCTCCGCTGTAAATATGTGACGTATCGAAGGGCGTCTCCTCCCCCGATACCTCGATGATGAGATCTGGAGAAAATAAAGTTGTATCCCTTTTCAGCCGCAGGTTAAAATATCTAAAAAAAAAAAAGAAGAACAGGAGACGATGCACAGTTAGAATAAGAGCGTTAAACACCAAGTTGTGCTGTGACACAGTTACACGTGGGCAATGCAAAATGCACTTCTGCTGACAGTTTCACACTCGGATTCTCAAAGCTGCCGCTGCAAATGTCATGCTCTCACCAGACTCTCAGCATAAAGCAGCACACACACAATGGAAAGCTGAGACAGCAGACAGAATGTAAAAGAGGAAGTAGCATCGTTTAATTATTGTTACTGAGCTCCACCACTCTGCTGCTTAGTGCTCAGCGAGTTAGAAGAATTACGACATGAGGAAAACCACGCACGACAATTCTGTAATAGTGGCATTTTTCTGTGTCCTCCCGTCGGTATGAGAGCGAAGTCAAAGACAAAAAGCATCACATGAGGTGCACATGAGCCACGAGCCTTTCAGGAACCTGAGGCCATGTAGTGCGAACATCAGAGGAATGCTTCATCTTAACAGAAATCCCTTTAGTAAATCACATGGTTTGGTCTCAAGGTGTGGAACTTCCTCCAGATGGCTCAGCTGATTCACTCATTGGTGCGTCATAGTGAACCTTTCATGTATTGTACAATTTGGCTTTGTTATATTTACACAATCTGCAACAAGGCAAGAAAATAATAACTCTCCATGACTCGACATTGTAGTTCAAATTTATCTAAACTTTACTCTGTTAAAGTGATTTTTAAGTAATCCATGGTTGACTCCTTGTGTAAAATCCCAAGTCTTTTTGTAGACAGTGAGTAATCTTGCAGAGACCAGGCATTGTCGGGAAGAACACACTGATGTACTTCATCCTCCCAGAATGTAACTGACGTTATAGCATCTATGCGAGTGCTTTCAGGACAAAAGCTAATTTCTACTCTGCAGGAATGAGTGCATGAAAACATTCAGAGAGACAAAGGCATGAATATGGTGAGAGGCATATTGTGTTTGGGAAATTGTATTGGCAGAGTAGACGGCAAATAAGGTGTCTGAAGGGTCAGACACAGACCAGGATTTCCGTCTCCAGGATGATTCTTTGACCTCCACTCAGCTTTTCCTCCATCATGTCTGCTCTCGCTTCACACATCCCTCTTTGTTATTGCTGTAATTATTACCGTTTATTTGTCCACTGGTTTCAAAGACGCAGATGATTATTAATGAAGCAGATTACTGTGGAGGAGTAG
>NW_007579273.1:82846-106295 GCF_000690725.1 Stegastes partitus
GATTTCCAGTGTCAAACAAAGTGATCAGATCTAGGATTTCTTTTCAGATTTTCACTCCAATTGATGCCACAAGTGTAACAGAGAACGAAAAACTGAGAAAAAAGAATCTTAACAAAACGAAACAGGAGTGCGGCTGAACATACAGATGACAGACTGCGATATGACGAGTTGTTTGAAGTCAGCGATGTGACAGAGATCATCTAGCAGCAGACATAGTATAAATTCCTTTGCTTGTTATTAGTCCTGGCACAATCATTACAGTTCAGCCTTATCTCTGTTCCAACAAAGGTTCAGTCAACCCATGACACCACCACGGCCCCAGATGAATCCACAAGTAGATGATTCAGTTAGAAATTTAATCTGCATTATTGGGATTTGAAGAGCATTTAAAATGTTGATTGCTGCAGACTGATGCACTGTTCACGAAGGCCTTTTTAACTTCTGATAGACAAGCATCACTCAGCGAAAAGCGCTTTCCACAAAGCAAGCAGAACCGTTGCTTTAAAACCGCACTCCACAGCTTTCGATGTACTTGATCACTCATCTCTTCATCTGCTAAAACCTCACAGCAACTGACATGTGGTTGCTCCTGTATATGAGGCCACTGAACAAACACCCAACAAAAGGCAGAGAACCTAAATCATGATTCCATCCTGAACACTGGACCTGTTCTCCACCATAAATCACAATTCCTCGACCCCAGTCCAATGAGAATGAGCACCTTTGTTGTGAACACAGACATGAAGGCCGGAAACCTGTCCTGTCTGACTGAACCAAACCACAGACAGCACCCCTGACACACAAACATGCAGTTTTGGGTTTCACTTGCTCTTATATCATTACACTGCCAGTGCTTTGAAAGCTCTGGTTTCCGCTTGATTCAAAGCTAGAGGACTTTTACACATAAACGAACATCGATTACATCCATACCGCTGCCAAACGAGTTCACACAGTGCTGATTAAGCCTATCGGCGCCGTATAAATCTAGCTGTACGTCACAGTGTGATGTTTTAAATCTTGGTGCCTGTGGTGTCGTGGAAAAATCTACTAAAAACTTTAAAAATACACAAAAGCACTTGGAGGTTGTCAGCAATTTAAATCTACTGCAACAAAGGTAGAAGCGTTTCAAGAGAGTAGAAGAGTGGATGTATTTATAGAGGGGTGTCCAATCCTGGTCCTCGAGGGCCACAATCCTGCATGTTTTAGATGTTTTCCTCTTCCATAACACCTGATTTAAATGACCAGGATCATCATCAGGCTTCTGCAGAGCTTGATGATGAGCTGATCATTTGGGAAACATCTGAAACATGCAGGACTGTGGCCCTCCAGGACCAGGATTTATGGTATTGAGTGAAGGAAAATTTCTGTTGTCGCTGGCTTGTTTCAAATGTCTGACGAGTTTAATCTCTACGTTCCATAATTTCATAACGGAGCTTTACAAACCGGTACCACTTTCCTCATACTTTAACCCCCGATTTACTGCATGCACATCACAATACTGAAAGCAGCTTTAGTCTGCAAATACATGCATTTCCTTCCCCCTCAGAAAACCAGAAAATATCTAAACAATTCATCATGAGTAGATGATTAACATATAAATAAATAAACCTCCGATTTCACAACTGAAGCTGTTTTACAACGGTGACACTCGAGCGGTGATAAGATTCGTTAATCAGCAATGATTGGTTTGCCAGTTCGAAAGAGGAAGATGGAGTAACAGTGGTATGCAGAGCGTATGTCGGGAGAAGCTGATGCTCCAGACAAACAGAAACATTCAGAGGAAGGGTGAAGAAAAGAAAGCAATCAGTGACAACAACAATAATTGCAGGTATACGCTGTAAGAATGTTGGTGTGATTACTGTCGCTGCACCAAGGAGGAAAACTGAAGTTCCACAATGCAGCTTTAATTGCCATTTATGATTTTGACGCCACGCTTTACTCACCCGCTCGGCGCAAGTTTTTACCCGCTGAACTGTAAACGTGCCAGACCAAAAACTTGCAGGCAAAACAGACAGGTAGAGCGCAGGCTGAGGATCAAGACGGCGCTGCTCGTCTCACGGAAGCAGCTGACTGATAAATTATTAATGCGTAGCCCAAATGCTGAACATACTGAGTCAAGCACCTGACAATCACACGCTGCTCAGGAAGCAGAGCAGCACAGAGAAAGGGAGTTCCCTCCAGCCATGTCTACGAGATGGCATCCCGACAAAGAGGGTGATATCTACATGATGTATAGCGCATATAAGTACCTCTATGGGATGAAGCAGCAATAGAAAATGAAGGTAGTTTGGTCACAATGTGAGCTATAACGAAAACCACCGTACAACCACATAACACACAAAGATAAAGATCGACACACAGTCAGCAGATTTTTAAAGCCACATTTGTTCTGAAACATCACTTCGTTCACTTATACCGTCAAGAGAGAAACTGATGATGGATGTGCTCTCTGTTAGAGACCGACAAACTGAGAAGCTTTCTGTTTTCAAGAAGAGAATGTTTTAACACTAGCACATCCTTATAACTACCTGAGAAGTCAGACTAATTGATATCAGAATCAGAATCAGCTCTAATGGCCAAGTGTGTACACAACACACAAGGAATTTGGTTCCGGCTGTTGGTGTCGCCTCAGGAATGAGCAAGGAAAAGAATAACAATGATATAAAATAACCATAGAAAGAAAAAAAAATAAAAATGAAATAAATATATACAAGAATATACACATCTAGCAGAAAAAAATATATGTAAGGTAGTGCACAAAGTAGCAGTGCAAATAACAATGTCAGTAGTCTGCAGAATGGCTCAGCTGTTCAGTACAGTTACAGCAGTGGGATAAAAGCTGTTTTTATGTCTGGTAGTTTTAGTATGCAGGACTCTGTATCGCCTGCCGGAGGGGAGGAAGGAGAACAGTTTATGAGCAGGATGAGTGAGGTCTGCGATGACCTGCCCTCTTCCTGGTTCTACTGGAGTACAGTTCCTGGATGGAGGGCAGCGGGGCTCCGGTGATCTTCTCAGCTGACGTATGAACTTTTGTCCTGAGCCATAACTGAACCTGCACCGCTAAAGTAAACGCTGCATGATTTGAATTAGCTGTGAAACATTTGATTATGTTTGAATATCGCGGAGCTGTCGTGTTTGTTCCCAGCAGTAATGTTACTGCTTTCTTTGAAAAGTTTTTGGGGGAATTTTTACTTTCAACAGTAGACAGAGAGAGGACACAAGCAGAAAAAGAAGGGTATAGTCCTGGTAGTTAAACCATAGACACTGTGGTTACTGTATGCGATAAATGCCTCAACCATCGGGCTAGCGCTTCCCCATTTCAGTGCTTCCTGAACATACAGGCCAGTTTGTGTGTAAGCTTGCCAAATATCCATCCATCCACCATCTATACACCACTTAATCCTCATTAGGGTCATGGGGGGCTGGAGTCTATCCCAGGTGACTCCGGGTGAAGGCAGGTTCACCTGGACAGGTAACCAGTCTATCACAGGGCTACACTTAGAGACAGACAACCAAGCACACTCACACGTACAGACAATTTAGAATCACCAATTAACCTCAACATGTTTTTGGACTGTGGGAGGAAGCCGGAGAACCCGGAGAGAACCCACGCTGCACGGGGAGAACACGGAGACTCCACACAGAAAGGGACGCGAACCGGCGAGCTTCTTGCTGCGAGCCAACGGTGCTAACCACCGAGCCACCTTGCAGCTTGCCAGATATATGTTTGTCAAATACTCTCCTACCTTGATGCTTGGTGAAGGAGAAAACTACATCTTACAAATGAAAAGAGCAAATTTTATGCTTGAAAAGTTACTGAAATGTGATGAATCACTTCAACCGGCGTTGCATTAGCCAGTGCTTGACTACTTTTTTTGGCTTATCTCTTTGTAAAGCAGCCCTCCACAGAGACCCTGTGCCCTGCCTTGTTCCGTCACCTGATCCGGCACCAAATACTCATGTGAGTGGGCGTACACAAGAAAGCTTTTCTCTTGTTACAACAAACCTCTGTAGTACCCAACAGCCCTGCCTTGAATTTTCACAGAGGGGAGAGTGTTTGTCTTTATTTGGTCACGCTGGAAAAATGTCATGAATTCAGTGAGGATATAAAAACTAAAGACACGTGTTTTATGATCAATCTTTAAGTTGACTTTCTTACTATTACAGTATGCAACAGGAGTGAGTACACCCCTTGTAAAATCACTTAAATGTCAAATGATTCTGATTTGATAATACTGACCCCAAAGCAAAAGTGAATAAACATGTGACCACAAACATACAAATTAGAGACAAAGCTGTAATTTCCAAGGAGCCAAACTGCATGAACATTGCTATGAAATGTCCTGCACACCAGCACCAGAACCTGCTCAGGTTTGGACCCATACGTTGTGTCTATCTAAATGTGAAATGAACTAAAAAGAATTGCCAGAGGAAGTGAAAAATCTGACTGTGAGGTTTCCCGAAGATGAAAAAACATACACAGAGATCAGTGGCCTGTAATGATGCCACAGACAGTGTGCTGCTTTCACAATCTAGCTCTGAAAAACAAATGGAAAGCAACTCAGCACAGGGGTTATCAAAGGAAACTGGAGTTTCTTTGACAGCTTGTGTGAAGGACGTTGCACAAGATCATCATGCATCAACTTCTATATGGTGCTGGAGAAAGAAAAAAAATCCTGCTTGCTGTTTGTTAAGAGTTTGTCTCTAACAGATGTATTGCACTCAGCTTTAGACACCACAGTGTGTTCAGACATTGAAAATGCTCACGGCACTAATTCAAGCTGTAGGGCTTCGAGATATACACGTTAATTCCAACTTTTGCTTCTCCATAAAGATGAAAAACATCTAAATTACAAAACTGAGATGTGTGTTTTCACTGATGCCTCAGTAGCAAACAGAGCACTGTGCTGTGTAAAGTTTGTAAAAAATAAATTTTTAAAAACCCTGTTCAAAGTAAAAGAGGCAGCGTGAAAAACCTGTTTCAGCACCTGACACAAAAACACACAGCGGATAGGAGCAATATGTGTCCCTTCAGGTTCAGAAGCTAGCTCTCATCTCTATTCTAAAACCACAGGTAAAAAGCATTTAACGTTGGATGCCTCACTTTCCGGTGCCAGGAAAGGAAATTGGCGTTGGCTTTTCATAATGGCACAGACATGGTACCCATTTACACAGCGGACAAAGTCTAAGTTTGAACCACACAGCCTCAGATAGAACTGGACCATTTTGTTATTGCTGTACAGCTGCTCCTGTAGTTTTCAGTATGTAAAAGGATAATAGTCTTGCTAGTGGTGCTTTTCTCTAGAGTCACACAAAGCCCAGGTTACTTGGGGAAAGACGTATGGACATACTGCATCTCAACATGGTGCTCCAGCTGCAGTGGGTCAGACAGAAAAGCCCTGCAGAGGGCAGTTAGAGGAGAGGGTCATCGGAGGTTCCCTCACCTCTGTCCAGGAACTTTTCCAGGAGCAGGACCCTGAACATTGTCAGGGACTCCTCAAACCCTCTCCATAAACTGTTTGAACTGCCTCCATCAGGCAAACGTTTCTGAAGCGTTAAAGGAAGAACCTCCAGACTGATCAACAGCTTCATTCCACAAGCTGTCAGAATGCTGAACTGCTGATCCGGATATGCAAACACTTGTTTATTTAAACTGCTTTAAGTTATTGGATCCTGAAGAAACGCTCTCTCATCTTGCCTGTACCACTGTGTATGTACAGCAGAATGACAATAAACTTGATTTGATTTTGATAAAGGCCCAACTCCGATCCTCAAACTAATAGATTCAGAGTTTGAGGCATGCTCCTGCTAAATGCGTGAGCGCTTTGGGCCGTGCCACTGTCAAACTGTCAAGTGTAAGAGAGCTCTGATGTGGACTTCTCTATGCTATTATGTTCTCCTTCTGTGAGACTGCATATCTGCAGACTTCTCTGAGGGACTGGCCCACAGTTCGTAGCGAAATTGGTGATGTCTAAACATAGTCGTCCTGCCCACACGAAATGTGCACGACCCAGGCCTGGATGGTGCAGGGAAGAAATCTGCTATTAGGTTTATCTGGAAGTGACAGCATCTGACTGCTCGCTGCTGTTTGCTGCAGGTTTGCTGAAATGTCTACAAACAAAACACTGAGCAAACAGTAGTTCATCAAACGAGCAGCTAAGCAGACTTCAAAACCAACATGAGTACACATTCCAGTTTTTTAATAGTGGTGTGTTTTTCCGGAGCAACCTGTGCTGTCACGATAGTAAATCTGTAACGGGTTTAGTATTCAGGTTTTAGGGCCATAGTTTTGTTTAGTTTTTTTAAGAGAAGCAATCGCACAGAATTACAGATGAAATGTTTTGTCCATATCACCCTGCCCAATAAGACAGTGCTGACGGTTTTTCCAAGAACAGCAATAACAGGAAAAAGCACCAAAGCACAGGAAAAGGATGTGTTTGACAGAGCCTGGATAATCCAGCACAGACAGGCTTGGTGAAGAGCAAAGGAAGCAGAGCTGCTGAGGTTCGTTAGCACTATACACCTCAATGTGGCAAAAAAAAAAAGAAAAGAAAAAGAAATTAAAAGCTGCAAAAAGGGAAAAGCAGATTGAATCGAGAGCCAGACAGAAAGGGACAAATTGAAAGACATTTCTCATTAGTAAGAGTCGCCCCAGACCAACGCTGGGATCACGAGACAGATATGCTCGACTGTGATGTGTGCAAAATGAAGGCAGCAGAAAAGTGCGTTCTATTGTTAGTGAGCTAAAACAAGCCTTAGCAATACACCCAGTCACTGCACATTAAGCTCATCTGCCTACATCAAGCATATTCAAAGCTATGGCCCAACTTATCATCACTGGTGAATGCAATCAAAACCATTTTGTTCAAGGCTAAGGAAAAAGAAACACACAACTATGTCCACGTTGCTTCAAAGTTCTTCTAAACCCAACAAATCACTTGTTTTTTTAACGCTACTTCCCTCCACAAAATCAACAAACAGCATTTTAAGCCGTTTCATTTTCTTGCGTCGGCACTGCAAACAGTTTATTTGCAAATGTTTCATTCGCACACATTCTGTTGTCTCCTTGTACAAAATGAGAAGAACTCGGCTGATACGAATCTGAGAACATTTAAACAGCGATAACGCCTAAAATAATCTGTTTCCAAAACAAAGATGGCCTCGTTGTGCTCTAACAGCCCAGACCAGAGAACATCTCAAGTTATGTGTCATATGTCCTAAAACTGAATCAGAATGAATGAATGCAAGGAGACTCCACAGGAAGAGGTAAAAAAAAGAAAAGAGCTGCCTATCTCACTACTAGACCTGCAGTAATCTGGTTAGTCTTGTTTTCTCAGCGTCTTAAATAACCAGTGTTGCCAGCGATGCTCCCAGAGGGGCCCGTGTCAGACAGGTTTCTGTATTAGCAGGTCTAAAACCCACTCGATGCAGAATCAATTACGTTCTCACACATTTCTAGACTTAATTAAACTTGCACACATTTTTGCCTAAAGCAAAGGAAAACAACAAGTACCGCATACATACAGAAGCCCGACTGGAAAATTCTGAGTTACCAGCTTCATGTTTCAGTTCTACTGCAGTAACCCTGTATGTCAGTATATATCTGCTCTAGTACAATTTACTATACATTCTACATTAGCAACAGCTGTGGTTTTAATATGGAATCAGCATAACTAAGTCATCAATTATATAACACGCGACCTATGGGGAACCAGATGAGCCTTTCCGTAATCCATTTCACAGGCTAAATACATTGCTTGCTGATTATTAATGCAAACAAGATACACTGCATAATCCTGTGGTGACGATATGGTTAAGTAAACGCCGTATAGAGCAACATGGCTGAGAAGAGCTGTATATGTTTGGTTTATTCTTAGGTCTGCATTGTGCACAACAAGAATGTATGGAAGATGAAAGGTTGGCAGACAGGAAGAGACAGTGAGTAAGTGAGGAGGAGTGTGTGTGTGTGTGTGTGTGTGTGTGTGTGTTTGCATGTAAACTGACCTTCCGTGAGCGTGGAAGTCCAGCTGCACGGTCCTGTCCTCCGTGGACAGCGCCCTCTTGGCTCTCTGGTGACGGTTGTGCAGGGCCTCTGTGTCATACGATAAACCTTCATAATGGCGAATATATTTGTTCAAACGGTTCCCAAACTGACCTGAAAGAGAGTTAAACGGCTCATTAATACAGGCCAACAAACATCAGCTGCACAGGCCACACTCTGACAATTTACCGTGATTCCGTGAAAGTCGTGACCTTGTGACATTGAGCCAGTTTGCACATTAGCAGGACCCCGAAGCTAAATCAGTACATTGTTTTTCACCACTGCTTTTCCTATCGTGACATGTCAAAATGTCTTAATGAAACAGGCCTATGGATTCATGCTGGGAAAACAGGGATGAATCTCTACAATAGTTGCCAGCTATAGTACAAGATGTCACTCACTGGACATGCTTAACAGGCTTATTCAGCTTACCGCCATGCCCCCACAGAGGTAATCCCGCCGGCTTTCACTCTAACCATTTTCTTTGTTGTTTTCACAAAGACAAAGAAAGTGCTCAGTTTAACGCACAAGTGAGAAGCACATGATGCACATCAGGTGACTGAGGTTGTGTTTCGGCGGTACTGTATATCATTGTGCGAGCTGAGAGGCTGAATTAATTGCAGGCTTTTTAAATGCTAATCTACATTCCAAGGGAACAATGAATGCGACTAACTATCTATCTCTCTGAAGTTTTTGGGTTGTAAAAGGAAAAAACTCCTCTGAGCGAGAAAAAAAAATCTCAAAAAGAAATTGAAAATGAATTAATTAGCAAAGGCTCCATTTACAGAGTCGGGGCAGGCACTGAGCGATGAGCTTTTGTAATGGAGGACCTTCACTGGTTACCAAAAGACTCCCACAGGCAAAAGAGAATAAAGTAGGAGCTCCACCTTGCCTGTGCTCTTACAGTACGCTGTTGTGTTCATCACTGTAGCACTTCATGTGGTGGGAGTCACAACTCCCCAAACAGGGAGAGGCTGTACAAGGCTAGCAGCAACTTGTCCATGAATGCACTCAGAGAATATTCCAGCAACCAGCTTATTTTGCCCTTCTGCCACGATGAAAATAATGACAGCAAACGAGAGAAGAGAAACAAGCAGCCTAAAGATAGGCTTTGGGGTGAGGGAGCAAGGCTTTAATTAATCGGGGAATACGTTGGTTTCGTACAAAAACAAACACTGCCAGCTCAGATTGGCCAGATCTGCTTTCTCTGGAGGATGTGACAGCTCCATTAATATGTAGAAATGTGACAGCTCAGAGCTGGTTTGTCAACAGATAGCTGCTTGTATTACAACATTGCAGTAAGTTTGACTTCTCCAGGATGCTACAACAATCTCACTCACATTAGATCACAAAAATCTACATACCATGTAAAAAAATATGGAACTTGTTCTCAAATAGAGAAGTTTTGCATGCACACTAGCTGCCTGATCACTATCAGGGCTCGTGGCTATGCAGGAATAAAATGAGTATTGTTTGTCTACACATGCCTCTGAGTAAGCAGGTCACTCTGTAAAGATAACACCCTGAACATGACCATATTTAGGATACCACGCAAACATTCTCATAAAGTCGCACAGCTGCTCAACAGTTGTGTTTAAACGGACAAACAAACGCGTCTCTTTTAGAATTACCCCAAAGAAATGAACCCCGCCGCTACCAAGTTGACCGAACAATCTTTTAATACAGATGCTAACATTGGATAATAACAAAATATAATTTACTAAGAGGATAAATAGCAAGACTAACCACTTTAAACTTGAGAAACCATCAGCATTAGAACCAAACCACTTGGTACCTTTGTTGTATGTCATCCCCATCTCTCTTGTTTTTACTTTGCATTCAAATAAAGAAGCAAAAACGCCCAAAAAGTATAAAGGAAGGATTTTTTTTTACTGGTGTGTCCACATTCCAACCAGACTGAAACACTGCATTCACTCTGAGTGGAGGCCGCCGCAGCCCCTAACCTGACATCATAGCTACTCAGTGTTTATTATTTTTCATCAGAATTTGAACTTGTATTCCATTATCAGGACTGAACTGCTGTTAAAAATAGAAAACTCAATTACAAGCTACACAAACAAATTGAAAAGTGTCGCTTACACTCTCACACATCGTATAAAAAAGCTGGAATTACACATACTGTGTTAGAAAATGTTTCATTCCATATGGACCTTGTGAGAGTTTTATATTCATGTAATTCATTTATGTCATGAATTGCAATTCTCAAACTCACCTAAATGGATTTATGAAAATACTAAATAGCTATATTTTAATTGAAATTTAAAACTATGTAATTTTACCATGTGTTTAGATATAGTGCATTTCATTTTAATTTAAAGTGAAATTCTGTATAAAGCTCCTGTGTGCAGGATTGACAGGGATTTGTCTCTGTCTAGGTTGCATTAGTGCATCATCACCTGTGTTTTTGTTCACTTGGAATGAGGCCTTTCTAACCACAGAGGGAGTGGGTCCTCTTCCATGAAGCTGGCTATTTTACACCACCGTGTTTCTACCGTAGCCCAAAAGAGAAAAGTCAAACACTGGCTCCAGAGAGGGCCTTTCATGTTTTTCACAGCCACTGTATATTTTCTCCTACATGCTTAAAAAGGGAGGGTGAGGCAAGAAAACGTTCAGCTACGTGCCGCTTAATGTGACCCACTCAAATTAATTGTTTTTCATTAAAAGTATTCACAAAGTCTTCTGAACTACTTTTTTTTTACATTCACTCCTCTTTCTTAGGCATTCCTTCCTTTTGCAGTATTAAAAAATACACTGATTCACGACCTGTCAGCAGCATCTTACTTTATCTGGAGCTAAACAGATCACCTCAGTAAGGAATAGATGAAATTTCTGGTCAGACAGCAGCAAAGGCTGAGAAAAAACTGGCAGTCAGTTTCCGTGTAATGGCCACATCATCAGGATTTCAGCGCAATCGGTTTCAGCCTCAAGTGCCCCGGTGAAGTGCAATTCTTGACAGAGAGGAAACTGCTGACAACAACCGAGGAGGCGGTAACAGCGAGGATCTCAACTGATCCGAGCCTCGCATTACCGAGCATGCTGGGCGATGGCTGCCAGGCTAGCGCAACACATCAGGCTTCCTGCAGCTTTAGGGCAGCTTCCATGTCTCTCCTCAACATTGTGTACCGCACAGCACAAGAAACAATAGCAGTAAAAGGGTTGGCTGAAACCTGCAAGCATCAAGTCTGATAAATATTGGCTATAACGAAATCCTATGCTACATTACTCAGGAGGGGAAAAAAAATAAATAAGAAATTCTCCGCAGCGAGCCATCACTGTAAGCCGGCCAAGTAACGGCAGCTGTGTCAAAAGTGAGATAACCCACTTTATCTGAAACACTGACTTCCTCAGAAATGTCTGAGCCGAGGAAAAACTGATTGTATTGTGTGTCATGTCATCATTACCGAAAAGCCTTCTTGATCCTTTCTACTCAACACTCACAATCCAAATATAACCACAGAGGGCTTCCAACGTGCCAGTTATACTGAACAGAAACCAGTGTAGGCCAGTGTGTAGTTTAGTCAAGCGTTTGTAGCGATCTAGGTGTATATCAGGATGTCTTCTGTCAATTTGTAATTGAAAGCGGTCATTTAAAAGCAGGTAAAGGTTAATAATTACTTTCTGTCGCGCGTAACGTTGGTACAATCTGCCTCAGCCTTGGCTTGTACAGTTTTAAGTCACTCAAACACAATGCTGGTGGATGAAGTGACTAATGGGTGGACATCCTACAATAGGAGTGCTCCATTCCACAACATGTACAAGTTTGAGCAAATGTTGGAAATATCGTAACAGCATTCACCCTCAGGATAAAGTCAACATGCAACACCGATATCTTAAAACCGTTTTATGAAAAAACTGATGAAGCAATTCACCAGCGTTTGACGTGAAGTGAAGCTTGACCAACAACGTATCGGCAACACTGCAAGCTCGCAGTTTAAAGACACATGACAACAAAGTGGAAGCACAAACTAAACTCTAGTTGGTTTTCCTGTCCCAGTTTGTCGTGCTGTGACCGCTCAACCTGAACCTTCAGGGGACTGATGCTGTTGGGTGCTGAAGCAGGACAACATCCGTTATGAAATCTGTGTTTGCAGAGTTTATAAGAGGACAAAAAAAAACACACACACATCCTGTAGCCACATATAATCACGTTCAGGTTGTTTATTTGCCGATATCCATTTCTACACACAGTTTAAACCAGGAGCTTAGGCTATTTCTAATGCGTCTGTTTTGATGTTTTGTGAAGCACTTTGGGTCGTATTACTGTAATAATCTGGAAGCTGAAAAACACTCAGCCAGCGCTTTATTTTAATCATCCGTGTGGAGAGACGCTATCTTTAACTTGACTCATTTTGGATTTGTTTTTTTGTCAATTACACAACACTCCAGGTTCCTCTAGTTTCTACAAAGATGACTCAGTGACTCCTGGAAACTCTGATTAAAAGTGAACAGAGATTACAGCCAAGTGAAGGTGGTACCACTTAAACACTGTTGGGAATACCCTAGAAAAGCACCAGACTGAAACAAACACCCATCTACTGCCCTGAAATGAAGATCACAACTTCTGGTACAACTAACGTCCACATCCTGGTGACAACAGGAAAATGTGAAGCTTCACAACATGGTGGATCTTTTTTTTTTTTTCCTTTTTTTGCTGTTGTAAACAACGAGCACAAAGGCTCCCAGTCGGGGTCATCACAGGTCAGTAATGGAGCAGTTTGCCTGCTCTGTCACTGGCAGACGTAATAGCTGTCAAACGGAGCCGAGCAGTATCACATATCTACATAACTTTACATCACCAGCGGGGCTAAACTTAGTGTTAAACTAGTTTGAAATCATCCCAGTAAACTGAATAACCCCCCTCCAGTACTTGGGACCCGTTCAAGCTTCGCCATTCAAATGTCTTGTTTGTAGACGTTAGCGCGGAATCGTTAGTTTTCCTCTGAGGAGCTGTCAAAGACACGAGCCGTTTATCTACTTAACCTGTATCACCCAAAACCCCAAATTAATGAAGCTGATACTCGGCCAACACGGGCTGGCTAGACCTGGCCTGGGTGCGCACCGTACCGAGTAAACACAGGACAGCAGTAACAAACATTAACATTAGCCAGCTAGCTAGCAAGTTAGATAGCCCGAGTACAACTGCATGATCCGATTAGCGCTAGCTCCAATGACGATCACGGAACACTTTCCTTCCCCCCGTTAAAGTCAATGGCAAACTTACCTGTGATGTCTTGTAGGCAGCAAAACATGAGAATTAGTTTGACAAATATCATATCGAAATCCCCTGTAATCCCACTAAACTAGCTGAGCGACCCAGCGGCACCGCTGACTGCTTCTTGTTTCGTTTTCTTTCACTTAAAGCTGTAGTCGCCCTTCCTAGTTAGCTAGCTCCCATCGCAAACGCCGGCTCTGCCCGTCTGTGGCACCGCGACGGCAGACACACAGACAGACACACCGACCGACCGACCGAGCGAGGGAGCGGCAGACAGACAGTCAGACAGACAGGTCCTCCTCCCTTCCGGCGCGTATTGCCAAGAGAGGTCGGGACACACCCATCCCTACTGTAGTGGTCATAGGTCGAGAGAGCGAGAAAACAAGCTACAAATCACCTCAACTAGCATTCAGCGGTACAACAAAACACTGTAAACGAGTCCGAGAAACAGGCACCGAGCTGCGGTTGACTGGCTGTGCTTTGCTGCGCGCAAGTTGTTTACTTCCGCAATTCATGACTTCCCGGTTCAGCAGATTTTATGTTATAATAGTTATAATAGTGAGGTTTAATATGGAAAGTCAGGTTGTTTATGTGGCACATGTAGGGCAACAGCCTTCAAGTCCAGGGTTTTTTTTTAGTAGGAAAATAAAATTGGATTTTTTTGTAGTGGGGTTAAGACCATACAAGTGTTTTTATATGGCGTGAATTTACCTGAGTAATTAAAAACCTGCACAAAATATACAAATTACAGCTTTAACTGACAATAATGATATAAGTTATGGATATTAATGTGATTCATTAAAAAAAAACAAGGTTGAAACTTTGCAGTGTTATTAATGAGGTGCTGCAAAACATCATAATGTATTTTAGTTAAATCATCTTGTGTTTTTCTAGTTTACTTAATACAAATACTAGAGTTGTGCTCATTTCTACATGTCTAATCATTTTATTTTCAGACCACCTAAGAGCTCAGAAATGTGACTTCTTCTGACTCCAGGCATTTGATTTAAAATGAATGAATGAACGACAGCTGAAAGTTCACTCAGCTCATTAAATTAAGTTTATAAGAATAAGCCCAGGATGTGCTCTTAAATGGTTCAAACTCCCCCTTGTTTGTTCTGTAGTTTGAGAACGCAGACATGGTGGAAACTTAATGTATGTTAAATTATGGCTGTTTCTTTTCACAATAATCAAAGCAGTTCTAACCATAACAAATGTTTGTGATGAATTCAGTCCTCACGCCTACAGACTCACCATTTATCTCACTGTAACCGGGAGCCGCCTCACAGTTTGTCTTTTGTACTGACTCTGGTCAAAAACAACTTGAATGGCTGTAAGTTCTCAATGTTAAATAAGGAACAGCAGGTCTGTCTGTAAACACTGTCTTCATAACTTTAATTGATATGTTATTATACCGATTAAAATGTTGTGTTACAATAAACTATAGGGGAAAAAAATATGTAAACAATACACAGTGAATGCATGTGAGCAACTAGCAAACAGGCAAACAGGAGAATCAGTGGCGTAGGGCACTGAGGAGACAGCAGAGTGTGTTGAAAAAGATTAATTTCCGGATTCTGTTTCCTCTGTAAACCACAGGGTTATGTTAGGTGTTCCTACCTCACTCAAAACATAATTCTTTGAACAGAACAAAACAAAACGGTGATGGATGTCTCTGTTGTTTGTTTGTGCTAAGCAGGCAGAAAGAGAAAAAAAAATATGGGGAAAAAATAATAATCTAGATCCCACTTGTAAAAGCCACAGTTTACTTTACTGACTGCTGCCATGCTGTTACCAGTGGCTGAAGTTAGGTTTGTGGTTGGACACTGGTAAATCTTGTAAATGATGTGGTTATGGTCCTCTAAGCCACTTGGTACCGTTGTGTCGGTCTTTCTGCACCCACACAACAGGTCCGGTGAACACAGATGCTCTGCTGGGCTGAAGACAGATCCACCGTGAAGGAAATTCTGTATTTTAAAATTGTCGTTTTAAATCAAACGCTCATTGAAAG
Organism: Stegastes partitus; assembly: GCF_000690725.1. Lineage (NCBI taxonomy): Eukaryota > Metazoa > Chordata > Actinopteri > Pomacentridae > Stegastes > Stegastes partitus. The sequence continues at coordinate 98,132 of NW_007579273.1, forward strand.
TTCAAAATAATAATGTCAAACATCACAGTAACAAAAAAAGAGAGAAAAAAAGGACATTTTAGCTCAAAAGGGCCCTTTATATGACACTGCATACTTCAGGAGTCAAAATCATAAATCTTGAGTGACACCGAGAGTCGTACTCTAAAAATTAAATTAAATGAAATAGAAAAACATGCTGCACCTTTCACCTTAGCAGCACTTTAACTGTGCTGTCATTATGTTACTGTCCCAGACTTCTCATAGACAGATGTAGCCTGTAAAGACTCAAATGATTCTCGGTCTGTGCTTGGTCGAGTATTTGCTGCCACCCAGTGACCTGCAGCGCTCCTGCATGTGGACTGATCCGACCTGTCAAATAACTAGTAGCTACACGGCTTCTCCGCCTGGATCTCCTCTTTTAAGTCTGAGCAAGTGTAATGTATAATATAATGCATACATTTTTTAAATATTTAATTTTAATTTAATCATTTCTTGGAGGAGGGGGTAATGTCTACAAAAATCACAGAAAAAAGTCAGAATTTAAATGTCCAGGAAAAAAAACAAAGCAAAAAACATCTGGGCAAAACTTTATATAAAGTCCACATCAAAACATCTGTATTTTTAGAAAAGGTAATTTGTTCTTTTACAACATTCAACTGTAAAATTGCACTCTCTAAAATTGTGGGTTTACTGATTTTAATCTAAAAACATCAATCTTTTACAGATATATGCTTTTTTTTGTTTGTTTGGGGGGTTTTTTTTTACATTTTTTTAAACACTTTCTGAACATTACACTATCCTACAGTATCCACCATTTTTTAAAGCATATTTTTTCTGCCACCCTTGCTGATAGATTTTGACAATGTTTGTTTGTTTGTTTGTTTGTTTTCTAACAGTGTACTTAAATTTTACAAAGGGGGAAATAGAATAGAATAGAATAGAATAGAATAGAATAGAATAGAATAGAATAGAATAGAATAGAATAGAACTTTATTGATCCCGTGGTGGAAACCTCGGGGAAATTGCTGAAAGACACTAGCAGTTAAAACTATTAACTACACACGTAAAAATAATACATTATTTTACACCCAACTAGAGAATCTAAAAAAACATTTACATTGAACAAAAATATAAATGCATCATACAAATGTTCTTCTTATCTGACTTAAGTTGAATTTGGACTTTTCTGGTTAGAGAATAGTTTTGTTAACCAAATGTGCTTAAAATGTTTTTAAGCCAATCGTTGACTAAGGCTCCACATCCTGATCAGGTGTGACTTGACAGTGATCAGATAGTTTGACCAGGACACAGACACTCCAGTGGCTATAAAAGGCAACCTTGAAATGCAGCTTTATGCAAACGTCATGATGCCACAGATGACAAGAGAAAGGGCTGCTGGCATGTTGGATGCTGACCTGTCAGCATTAGCCAGACACTTCCACGTCCACAGCTTCCTCATTTCTCATTTAAGAATTTGTTGCAGACAGCATGGTGCTACAGACAGTCTTCTACATGACGCTGTGAAGGGATGACAACCTGATCCAGTCCTAGAAATGTTCACAGACTTGGCCTAGTCCCAAGCAGCAGCAACAACAATAACGTGTGTTGGAAATATGGGACTAGTTTGTCTGGTCTGTGGGTTTACTTGTGATCTGTGCATTTCCATTTCCAATACAGTGCTTGATTTGCTTTATGGGGTTCATTCTGTTGTTAAGATGCCCAAACACTTCTTCCTCTGTGTTAAAAAGAATAGATGTGATTTAATAAAATATTACACGCTGCATTCATAATTTTTTTTCAGTCTAATTTTTGTTTTTAAACCGTGAATGTTTCAAACTCGCAGCCAATGACGGCGATGATGGCCTCACAAATGCGCGTGCACCGGTACGCAAGACGGCCACGGCCACGGCAGGGTCTTGTCACGCTACATTCAAGAGTCCTCGTAAAAAAAAATAAAAAAAAGAGGACACTTCAACATTTAAACGCTTTGGGGACGCAGCCAGCTTTGCACGTAACAGATGCTTGAGCGGATTAAAAATACCTTCAAACGTTTTATTAATAAACTTTAAGTACTCGCTTTAATCTCGTGTGTGAGCGTGGAAAATACGTCGGTTTAAAGATGGGGAATATTAGAGATTTCATTTAGTTTTGATGGACCGGTTAATATAATCTACATTTAAGGGCTGATATGTAATCTAGCTATCCCGGTTTTTAAATTATGTAACGACATTTAAATAATATCTCGCACGGGGTTACGCTGCTTTAATCGGAGGGATAAGCTCAGGAGCGCGCAGAATCCGAGCCGACTTGAACGCACCGCCCGGCCGTTGGTTTCTGCCGCCCCCTGCTCGGCCTGAAAGCAATTCACTCTGATGACGTCACTCGCAGAGTTGTCATGGCGTCTTTGGGACCGAAGCTACTGCTGCAATTTAGCTAAAATCTGTCGACAGCCTGTAAGTCGAAATGGAGAAAAATGCAAACCTACATCGAGACACTGACGGGAGCTCTTTGTGTGCCACGATTGCGGGAGAAATGGGCGACGTTACGGCTGTCGGCGGAGTGAAAGGGACAGCCGACAAATGCAAGAATAGTGAGGCTCCTCTCAGTACTTTGGTTAACGTTAGTTGTAATATCAGCACCGCGAGCGTTACTGCTCCCAGCGCCGTCAATGCCATCTCCAATGCCGGGAAGTCGGACGTGCCAGAAGTGATTGAAGTCCTCCCCGTGCAGGAGGAGAAGAAGAAGAAGGACGCCGAGGCGAGCGGCTCGCTGTCGGGGTCCGGGGATCAGATCAGTAACGGGATGGGGCATGACTCGGTGCTGGCTGCAGGAGACAGCCAGGGTGGTGCCTCAAAGTTAGTAAACAACAAACCCGACGAGCCGCCCTCACCTCCCGCTACACAGAGCACAGATGCGCAGGCTGAGGTTTCGGCTTGCGGAGAAAGTGAACCGACAAAACTTGCCAAACCGACTCATCTGTGTCCGGACAATGCAATCACAGCAAACGTCAAGTCGGTGCTGTCCGGCGATCACACCTTATCGGAGGGATTGCCGAGTGGGAGCGACCCCGATCCCAGCCTCGGCGGAGAGTCCCGAAGCATAGATTCGCTCGAGTCCTTCTCCAACCTCAACTCTTGCCCCAGCTCCGACCTGAACAGCGAGGGGCTGGAGGAAAGAGGACTGGCTTTGGCCCTCCAGAGCGAGTACGGGGCTGATGGGACAAAGACTTCGTGTGCTAAGGACCGGGCCGCCGGCCAGTCCATCTACCACATTAAGTGGATCAAATGGAGGGAGGAGAACACGCCGATCATCACCCAGAACGAGAACGGCCCCTGTCCATTACTGGCTATTATGAATGTCCTTCTGCTTGCATGGAAGGTAAAGGCTCAGAGATGAGCGTAGGTCAATAGAAACTTGACTCTGATGCAAATAGGCACATTTCATAAAGCATCTCTGTCAGCAGTGTGATGGAAATGTTGCTGTAGATTGCCCAATAGGTAATATCACAACCATCTACATCTCACTCCTCAGCTCTTCCCCTTTTAAATGAATTTCTGTCTAGACATGTTCAGTCTCAATTTTAGCAATCAATAAGGTTTTATTCCAACATGTCCACACACGCTGAATCCTGGCAAGACAAATGTATGGTTCATCCCAGCAGTGATGTGTGCTGTTGCTCCTGTTGCACCGTTTTGTACGACAAATGAATGACTTGTGCTTTTGTCTTCGCTCCAGGTTAAGATGCCACCTATGATGGAAATTATAACCGCCGAGCAGCTGATGGAGTATCTTGGTGAGTGTTTGTGACTTTCGCTGGAAGACGAAAACCAAAATATTTCTCACGTTGAGCCGTGTCACCACACTGGGTCTAGATATCTTCTTGCTTGGCGTTTTATTTTTTTCCCCACATGTGCAATAAAGTAAAAATAAGTAGTATGCTGGGCTGTTTTTACAGAGTCACGCCAACCTGCACTTCCAAGTGTTGCCCACAAGTCCACATAGTCGCCCTCAGAGCCCCTGCCGCTGAGTTTCGACATCCCAGTAAACATTCTTGTGTTTCATGTTCTCACTAATAAGCAGCTACATACTTAAAGGTCAGTTATATATATAATCCAGAGTCAACAGAGGAAGAGACCAGAACAGGGGAATCCCCCACGAGCCAGTCTTCTGCTGCTGCAAAGGAAACAGGAGCTATCTCCTCGCTCTGGCCATGCCTCGGCCTTCATAGCTGAAATTACTCCTCAGTATCACAGTATATTGTCTGATTAGCAGGTTTTCTTTCAGAGGTAGAGCCGCCAGTTCTCACCAGTGTCTCCTCTTACCCCTGTCAGTGCCTTCTGATGCATGTAGACTAAAATAATCCACATCGCAGCACTGTATGTTTGATTTCGAGACAGATTTTTTTACTGCGTGCGTCGTCGAACATGGCTCATCTTTATGAATTATGCAGCGTTATCAAAATGTGCGTAAAATGTGAGTGCACATAGCATTAATCTTGTGTTGCGTTCAGGGGCTTGTGGATAACTTCTAACATCAGCTTGACCCTTTCTTTTTTGGTATTGTCATAACACACTCTAAGGGTGGTGAAGCTCACAAGTGTTGTTCAGAGTGGGTGGTGGTCGTCACTCAGCAGCTCAGCAGTGTGTAGTGTAGCATGCCAGTGATACGCGAGCATGGAGACAGTCGGATACAGATATTAAGTGAGGACCAGAGGTGGGTGAGTCAACAGCTCACTGGTAGTAGAGAGCAGTCAGGGGTTTTCCCTGTTGTGGACACACTGTAGTAAAAGCACTCAGCTGGCTGGCCCCCTGCTGGAAAAAATCTTGACTTGCACTGAAGTCTTTATCTGGGGTGACAGCTCTGAAATCAAGTCAGAGGAGGGGTTTATACTGCACTCAGCAGTTAGTCCTCTGGTCAGTCCAAACATCTGATCAAACATCTTGTGAAATTCAACTTGCTGTGTCGTAATTGCAGAGCACAGGTCCAGCGTTCATGAGCCGGACTGATGCATCAGTTTGCACGTTGTTCAGCTCGTTAAGCACAAAATACAGAGTTCTAGTAAAGAGAAAAGAAAACAGGCCTTAACTAGCCCCTGGTAGCATTTACTAATTTTCTGCTTAGATGGCCAAGTTTAGGATCAGATCAGTGTGAAGATGAAGAAACCACTTTGACTCTCTCGGTTACTATTATAAAGCACTAATCACGAGATTGAAAGCTTTGAAGGCTTTCCCCTGGATGTGCTCCACTCATTCTGTTTGCTTGAGCAATATACATATGAAAGCGTTTTTTTTCTTATTTTTTCCTCCATGCGTAGCTGTTTCTACTTAATGTGGAGGTTGATGACAAGAGGTCGACGGCATTCCGCTCCCAGGAAAACTATGTGTTGACAGTGCAGCATGATGCGCTCGCCAGTTCCTAATAAATTAATGATTCTCTGTGAAACATTTTGAAAAATACTTACACAAGGGTTTTAAAAGTTCGGAGTAGACGGCCATAAAACTTTCACAGCAACAGCAGGAATGCTATTTGCACGGCTTTTCTTTCCCTTCAAAGTGTGAGAAGCGCTTGAAATGTTAAAAAAAAAAGTACAAAGTACCATCACTATCCACCAGAAAGGCAAACAAACGCCAACTAAAGCAGATGTGTGGCTTTTGTGGGAGATGTCGTGGTGGGCTGCGGCTGGCCTTTGGAAAAATATCCACCCAACACCTGACGTAGTATAAAGTCTGGATTGGGGTTTTTTTGCGCTGCGGTTTGCTGCGTTAATGATAAGAAAGGAGCATGTTTGTAGTGCTGATCAGGCCGAATCAGCAGGAGCCAGACATCTGCCAGGCTGTGCCCTCTGCTACAGCTCATGCTGCTGCAGAGTCGAGTCGACAGAGCTCTCAGGTGACAGCACGGTGGACCGGGACTCGACTGATCCTACATATCTGGCGCAGGGAAACAGCTGGCTAGTGCAAACCCTACCAATGAGCTTTAGAGACAGCTCAAAGCATCTGTCACATTCTATACAAACGCTTAACTAAAAGAGTCAGTTAGCGCCAATAAAGGTTTGCTCTGTTAGTACGATACGAGTCAACACATCTGACAACGTCTCTGTTTCTGTCTGTCCCTCTGCAGGTGACTACATTCTGGAAACCAAACCCAAAGAGATATCAGAGGCTCAGCGGCTAAACTACGAGCAGGTGAGTTTTTGAGTCACAGTATTTCTAGGAGGCAACTGGGCTTACCTGAGTTTCTCCAAGATGTTTCACCTCTCATCCTTCTTAAGTGAATTCAAGTGATACACCATGAAAGTGCACAAAATTATCATCAAGTGTGTTTTTGCTTATGTGTGTGCATTATTAGTAAGCTGCTGACGGTAGTGGCAGGGCTGTTTCGGATGAACTCACTCTCCTCTTCTCTCCCCCCCTCTCTGTGTCGAAACCAAAATTGTGCAAGTTTAACACAAGCTCTCACTTTGTCTCAATGACACACTCAGAATATCTCAGCTGTTCTCGCTGTCATTGATATATTTTCAACGCCGAATACAAAGAGAGGCGCACGGCGCTCTGCTGTCCTGCTTTCATTATAACTGCACGCTTAAGCTACAGCGGGTTTGCACGTTTGCATCGAGGCAGCAGAGGTCAGCGGATGCCCCGTAATGTGGAAATACGCACAAAGTTGATTGCAAACCACATAAAACTGCTGCAGCTTAGCTTTTTTTCCCCCCTCTCTCTCTTTTCCCCCACTGCTCTATAGGTTACATAAGATGTGTCTTGCAAGGCCCAGGGAACAACAGGGGTCAGGAGTGTCAGATTATGTTGTTTCACATGGTGGAGAATGCTTAGAGACGCATGGCTGGGTTCGGCTCCCGGCTATTACTGAGGCAGTGTGTGCGGCTCACCATGAGAGGCACTTGGAGATGGAGCTCCGGCTCCCTTGCTTCCTCCCATCTCCACTGCCTGCCTACGGTGTGGGAGGGGCTCCTGCCTCTTCTCCTCTTGCGTGGCAGAGCACCAGCACATCTGTGAATGATTTGAAGCCACACTTGTCCCTCATTTAGAGAAGGAGGGGAAAAAATATATATATATATAATGTGCAGTTTCCTCATAGAAGCTCATCGGACCGGGCTTTCTAAATTTAAGCTGAGCTGAAATACAACCTCTTAAATAAATCAGCGGTGTCCTCAGCATGCGCAGTTAAAGTAAGGGAGTGGTTAGAGTTTGTGTTGCATAGTTATTATGGTGGTCTAATCCTAGACGCTGGCCTGGGAGCTGGTTTGCATGTGGGTGTCCTAGTCCATTTGCCATCTGTGTCAGTGCTGTGGTTGGTTGACACAGTTCTGTGGAGAACACAGTGGGCAGGGCTCTGAGATGCTGGAAACAGGGATCTAAGAGAGAGCAAGTCGGAAATGTGTTTATCCCCACGTCAAACGATATTCTCTTACTACGTTGCTGATAAACGCATTAACTCTCGACTGGATTGTTAAAAGATGCAAATGGAGTTGTGCTGACTTTGAATCAAACTGTAGGAGTTCATAACAGAAGTATGTCTATTTATAAATTCAGCTTAAAAAAACATCATCTGTCACAGGAGCGCATGAGGATTAAAATAGCAGTTGCGCGGCTGCTCTTTAGCTATTGTTAAATATTTACTCGGAGGAGCCGAGGAAGTGAGAGTGTAGTTTTGCTCTGCTTTTGTCTCAGCGGACCCGACTCAACCAGGTGATTCATCCATGAAGGCTGTTGAGCCGCTGGAGGGAACAGGTTACCGCGTTTAAGAAGCCGTCTTTTGTTTTAATCTGGTGTCATTGGCTGTAATGGGCATTGCTCACAGATGTTTCCTAAATCTTTCTTTTTGTTCTGAGTCAAGCAGATAAAATCCCGACATGGGTGTCGGAAAGCATTACTCTCCGATCCCTTTGTGTGCCCTTAACCCCTGGCTTGTTTGATGGTGAATGAATACACATTTTGCATACATATGTGTTTTTGGTGCCCTCTGCATATAAATGCATCTGTAAATGAGCGAGCAGATACATTAGCTGAGACAAAAACGTGATAAGAAATCGCTGATGGTGATGCCAGAGACAAAGAAGTGGTTTATTTTAAGTGCAGCTCAGTTTATTAGGTCCATATGGAGAACAGATCACTCAGTGGTTGAGTAATGGGAGAAGAAAATGTGCACTCATTTGTGCAGGTTGTGG
>NW_007579273.1:106931-110458 GCF_000690725.1 Stegastes partitus
CATGTTTTTAAATAGTCCACTAAATTACTGAGATACTACATCCAACAGATATGTAGAGCAGTGACAGCCGCTCATGTGTGCCAGGATCCATAAAAATATGACCCACATTGTGGAACATTACAGCTTGTAAACCGTTAATTATTTACAGCTGATGGATCGTGGCATTATGTAATGGTTTACTCTTGTCCTCCATTGATTGATATGTCGGTTTTTTTAGGTTCATGGATTTGCCGTGTGTATAGATTTTACAGACATGACTGCAGGCAGACCTGTAAAATATGTATTAACATGCACGCACATGAGAAGTATCTGTCCCTGTTGTAATATTCATTTTGCATCAACATATTCGTCCAACTACACTTCCCAAGTCCAGAAGCAAGGCGCTGCTCTTCTTAAACATAAATATTTACAGTGTGAGACGTACTTTATGGTTTGATTTCTTGGCTGCAGTGTGTTTTAATGTGGGAATTGCTACACGTGTTGTGTTGTCAGCTGAGACTGTCATGTTGAGGACTGAAATCCTTGTGGGAACCGAATCCCTCGTCTTGGCACCGTTGTACCATATTCTGTCAACTACTACTTAATTAGATCTACTCACGGTTTTATTGTGGGTGTGTGTGTGTGTGTGTGTGTGTGTGAGAAAGAGAGAAGCAGACAGGCCTTCCCTTAGAAACTTGAACACTGAAGAGTGTAAGTAAAAACACAGAGAGGCCCCAGCAGAGCAGCAGAGCGCCGTGCTAGCGTTACACCGTGGAGGTACATCCACCACAAGCCCAGATGAATGTGGGGGATGCAGTGCTAATCATTTGATCTGCGAGCGCTCATCTGCCGTTGGAGCCCTCTGCCCTAAAGTGAAGAGATGTGGTCCATTACACAGCGCCGCTAATCCTGCCGTCACTGCTGCTCAGAAGCATCCTAATCCACACACTCGGATGAGCCAGCTGTAGGCTTTTTAACCTCAGCTCTCCACACTGATAGTCAAAGCCGGAGCGGAGAGCTGCTCATGGGACGTATAGATGCTCAGAGTCCACGCTCGCTTCACTGTGAGCATGTGCAAATTTGACATTTGGAGCCTTTGGAAATGAAACATGGTAGAATATTATGCATCATAATAAATGCGGATGGATGGATTGGATGGATGGATGGATGGATGGATAGTAGGGCTGCGACGATACATGGATCTGTATTGAACCGTTGAATACAGCGGTCTCGGTTCGGTACGCCCTATTAATCGAACAATACGCAATTTCATTTTTTATTTTTTTTTAATCAACATCCAACGAAGCGCTCTGTGCTGACCTCAGTGGATCTGTGCTCGACTACTCTGGGCTGCGTTGTTGAGCGCAGCTGTTTTTGTTTAATATGCTGCTGAGAATCTACCCCAGAAGATGGGCATCATACAGCTTTATTTTGTAAAGTGCAACTTATTTGTGTTATATACTCTGCTGCTAAGAATGCACGACAGAAGATGGGTGACTTCTCCATCAGATAAATGTATTTTTTCAATAACAAGTTAAAAAAAAAAAAAAAGGCAAGGAAATTTCTCTTTTTTTTGCATCAAAAACATACCGAACCGAACCGAACCGTCAATTTTGTGTATCGTTGCACCCCTAATAGATAGATAGATAGATAGATAGATTTACTTTATTGTCATTCAGTCAGTACATTAAAGGAAATTAAAATAAATACAATTATGAGCACAGGTCATAGACACAATAAAAAAACAGAAAAACCTTGAAGTGGTAAAAAGCAAAGACGGGTAGCACTATGGGCCTACAAAATAAAATAAAAAAATCAGTACTAAAAACCAGTATTGTACTACCACCGTAGAAATAAAACCTATTATACAAAAGACAAATTGATTGCACCATATGAACGGGTTTCTACATACTGTAGTAAATCATCGACAGTAAAGATTCATGTTCGTAGTAATGGTGTATTTTGACCACTTGACAAATGTGCCACAGCTACTTTAGTAAACTAGTTGGCAGTAATGAGAGTTTTGGAAAATGCATGCAAAATAATTTCACAAAATAAAAATAAACATATTAGTAGCATGTTGAACTGTGTTCCAAAACTCTTCACACTGATACATATGCGTTTCATGAACTCATTTGAAAGGTTTTTGTTACAGCTGCCTTGGAAGTATTATTTTGGCTAACAGACCAATTTGTTCTCATCATAATACAACTGAAAGTCAGTAAACAATGGTTTTGGATTATTCGTCCCGATTTGTAGTCATCAGATGAAGCTGTAGGATCCAGTGTTATTGTTGTGGCTTGTTTGGCTTTGGGGTGTTTCTGTTCTCGTATCATCGTCGCTTCTCGTATTGTGAAAGAGTTCAAATCAAATGGAAACCACTTGCAAATACACACTCGTAATGGAGTTGTAGGGCTCAGCTGCAGGGCTTATCTTGATCTCGGAGTTAAATGGCAGCAAAGGTTCCGAGCCAGCTGGGAAACGTTGCTCTGAGGCCGAAACGCAAGAATGGGTCTGTTTTAATTGGGTTCTCAGGTGTGTGATGCATTTCTGTATGTAGAGTGTTTCCTCTAATGTTCAATGCAGTGAAAGGCCGGCTCTCTAATTAAATACTCAGTTACCATTAAAGGATAAATGCAGTGCAAGCTTTAGTATATATATGTGTGTATATTTTTGGATGACTTAAAATCTTTAATTCCACCAACAGAAACAGAAATCAAAGCTGGAGCAGAGCAAACAGGAAGCACAACAGGAGACTTTTATTACTAAAACCTTATTTCTTGTGACTATTCTGATATTTATCACCTTATTTTCAAGTAAAATCGGTCTCATTAAACTGAATCAAACAGTCTTCTCTCAAAACATCTTTTCCATCACATTCACACACACTGTAAGCACATGGACACAAGATTAAAACATCAACTGTACAATTAATGGCCCGTTACATCCTTTTTCTAATCAGATTTTTTTCCTTTAGTGTTTCATTATCAGTATAAAAAGCAAAAAGCGGCATAGAATCACATTCAGTTCTGTTTGGGCCACGTGGATACGAGACAAAGAAAAATCCAATTAAAACCTGCAGGATCCTAACGGTAGAGTCATCGTCATGGAGTCTTGTAGTACAGCTGATGGCTGTAATGACAGGAGAGTGTACAATTCTTTAAAGAAAAACCTGAAGTTGTCTCGTGCTGAAAATTTTATAACATTTTTAGATAAATAATGGTTCAGCATCTGTCTATTGAAATCAGGGAAGCCATAGACTTGCGTATGAAAGATGGACGAAGCCACCACAGCGTCAACCAGTGGATTGTAAACGATGGTTCTAAAGCCTCGAGTTTGGAATTTGGCCATCTTGTTTTTTTTTTTTTTTAAGTGATGAGTGAGGGCTGGAAGACACTACACAAGCCCATATGGTAGCCGCTTATCGGTCCCAAGGTGTCCACGCCATAAAGAATAGCCTGCTGTGTTGTCTATTTTATTCTGTTTGTCGGAATTTCCATAATGAGCTTCATGTTGTTTTAGGGGAGATCTGAAACTAGCTGTTGAGA
>NW_007579273.1:115906-124097 GCF_000690725.1 Stegastes partitus
TTAGCAAAACAAAATGAGCATAATTATCATAGATATCTTATCAACAGTCTATATATTCTACAAAACACAGGAACCAAAAGTTAACCGCTTCTTTTCCTGCTTTGTTTTCCTGTTTCTTCCTCGCCGTGTCCCGTCTCAGGCATCGTAGCAGAGCAGTTTCTGAACAGCACGGCCACTCAGCTGACCTACCACGGCCTGTGTGAGCTCACATCCACCGTACAGGAGGGAGAGCTCTGCGTCTTCTTCAGGAATAACCACTTCAGCACCATGATCAAATACAAGGTAAGCGCTGAGACGTGCTGACAACACGTTCAGAAAGTGGACATAATGTCATCTGTTCCTCCCGTCAGCGATAAGGGTCACGAAGCCCTTGACGTTTGAATGTGATAAATGACTGCCAGCTAGATTTCTGTCTGAGCCTTAGCAGATATAAGAACAGATATCTGCAAAATTAGCTTTTCAGTCTCAGACTGTCCGCCCTGTGATTTGTCTGTGAACTAATATTAATACATTTGCTTTAATTAAATGCTTCTTTGTGGGCCGTTTACAGAGAAATGGTTCAGTTGGATGCTTTTTGATGAATAGTTGGCAATTATACAAAACCTTATGAGTAATATTTAATGGAATTTCTGCATTTTCAGTTATTAATGCAGTCGAATCAGAACAAGAAGTTGCCACATGACGTCTCTCCTCTTGTTTCTTTTGCTGTTCCACATTATTTTCTCGTAGCATTCATTACACAGAATCTGTTCTTCAGTCTGATGAACGCTGTGTATTTATGTGTAACGGGTATTAAACCAGTGACGACCCACTTAGACGTCCCATTCAGTGCCTATACGTTCAGGCCCGTCTGTAGCTCCTCCCGCCGCCCACAGCTGGCTGGACGTATAACTGCAGCTGTGACAGACCTTTCCTGTTATCTGCAGGAGGGGAAATGAGCCTGCGTACTTTCATTTTTGAACACTACGGTGTCGTTGCCAATGTAAGCAAAGCTGTGTCCCGTAGCCCTCAGACAAAGCATCACGACGGCCTAAGTTCTAGTAATCACTCAGGTGCAGACTTTTAAAGGGATGCGTACGTATAATCACACTCTGATCCACGTGAAGATGCCGTGTGATGCTGATGAATGTGGTTTCTCCCCCCCCAGGGCCAGCTGTACCTCCTGGTTACTGATCAAGGCTTCCTGACAGAGGAGAAGGTCGTCTGGGAGAGTCTGCACAACGTCGACGGAGACGGCAACTTCTGCGACTCGGAGTTCCGGTTGCGGCCTCCGTCTGACCCGGAGACCGTGTACCGCGGCCAGCAGGATCAGATAGACCAGGTCTGAGCACTAACGCAGGCAAGACAAGCAGGACCAGTAACGATTCAACCCCAGACCTTAATGAGCTTTTTACACGATCGGTCAAGACAGAGTGCAAGAAGCCAGTAACGGCACACTGGTCCTGATTGTCTCTTTTCTTACACGTTACATCAATTCTTTGGAAACACTTGAATCATCTAAGTGAGAAAAACAAAACACTTTGCATCATCCCAGGCTAAAAAAAAAACAGGAATAGTTCCTAAATAATAGATGTGCTGTAGGTTCCAGTAGCAGCTCACACCCAGCAGCCTGGAAGCCCAGGACAGAGCTGCAGGCCTCCTCTCTCTGTTCTCAGCCATTCTTCACTGTACCGCAGCGTTCGCTCATCAATGCATTGAGCTTTATGTCTCCTACGCAGTTCTACTGGTTCTACAGCCGTCTTCTCATTGGCTGGCCCAAGTGGACCGAACACGGAGCTTGCTGACAAATTGTCTGCCTTTTCTCCCACACACACAGACGTGACAAGAGCATGGGGGCTATTAGCTTTTATTCTTCCTGCTTACTCAGAAAAATCCGTTCAGGCATTTTTATGCGCTCATAATCAGTTCAGTTATTCACTCAACAGAAAACAGGACAACAAAGAAAAACGAATGAAGACAAACACCTCATTTAAGGAGATGTAGTCGTGGATTGTGGCTGTACTTTAGTTGCGGATTAGCAGAAGAGCAACCGACTCCAGCATAGTCAGAGTATATGTACATTTAACCCTTAGAGGTCCGTCATCATGCTGGTGTGATAGAATCATGTGACATATTTAAGACGTCAAGACAGAAAAAGTAGCGGCGATGCTGTCAACTTCTCTCAAAAGTTCAGACTTTAAACTCTCTACCAGTTTTTGTTTCACGTCGACAGGCCAGTAAAACCAGAGATATGATGAAATATAAGCTGAAGGCGTCGTATTTCTTTCAACATCTTTGTCATTTTTTGTCGTTTTACAAAAAGAAAGGAAGTCCGTGGACGTGCAGGTCCTGATGCAGCCGTCTGCCTCATTCTGGACACAAACTATGTTCAGGAGTGGCATCGATAAAAAGAGAAAGAAAGCTGCACCTGCTCTGTATTTAGTTTGATTTAATATCAAATTGACCTTTTTATGTTCATATCTGCAACCTCTGGTTACGTTTTAACTTCAAAGTGCTTCGTTAAGCATGTTTCTGTTTTTATTGTCTTAAATAATAGATTTTCTCTGATCGGATTTTATATTTTTGTGCATTTTTGAGCCCAAACGTTAATATAGTAGGTTAAAGTGAAAAATTAATAGTCAGATCATATCGGTGATGTTGTGTAGAAAAAAAAGATACCAAACATGTTTCTATGTGGTATATAAAGTATGTAAAAACAGCCAGAACAGGCCCAGACCTGTGAGGGTTCAGCATCACAGTGGCTGCTTTGCCCAGAAGTCATCACGTCTGTCTGTGTTCCTGTCCACTGTCAGGACTATCTGATGGCGCTGTCACTGCAGCAGGAGCAGCAAAGCCAGGACCTTCAGTGGGAGCAGCTCCCTGAAGGCATCAGTGACCTGGAGCTGGCCAAAAAGCTTCAAGAGGAGGAGGACCGACGAGCCTCCCAGTACTACCAGGAGCAGGAGCAGGAGCAGGCGGCGGCGGCGGCGGCAGCAGCACAGGCACAGGTAAGGAGACCGGACACCGAGAGGCACGAGACATTTCACACCTCATGCACATCTTCCTTCACTCACATGCGTATGCCCCTATGCTTGTTTACTTTTGTTCTATGTTGTGTTTATGTGTCTATTTGTGTCTGTAATTTACATGTGTGTTTGTTGGCCAGCTCATGTTTGCAAATGAGAACTGGTTGTCAGACATTTTTACCTGATAATATAAAGGTAAAAAAACAAAACAAAACAAAAAGCAGCGATGAGTGGCCTCGCTTGCTAACGTACACGTATCTATACGTCCTCCTCTGGTTGTGCAGCAGGGCCAGCAGGAGCCTGTGGAGGGCGGCGAGGCGGACAGAGGAGCCGCAGGAGCAGGTGGAGCAGCAGCCGGCGCCGGGACGGCGGCAGCAGCTGGAGCCACGCCCAGCCCGGGAAAACAGCCGTCGAGCGGCGAGCGCAAGGCCAAGAAAGAAGCGAAGGATAAAGACAAATGTGTGATTTTGTAACATACAGCGTGTCTGTGTGAGTGTGAGTGTTTTGTGCATTTTGCTTATCTGTGAGAAAGGAGACGGCGTCGGCCTCTCCGTGGAGCGGACACACAACGCGCAGCCCCCGCTTGACGACAAACAAGGGAAGGAGACGAAGGAGGAGAGACTCGACTAACAGAGGAGTTGCTGTTCCCACACCACTGGTGCCTGCTATCCTCTATCCTCAGTGGAACCTGGATATCAGAGGAAGGGACGCTACAACAACAACAACTACCCCTTATCTTTCATAGAGTCGGCCAAACTTTGTTACAAGTTGCACAGTGCACTATATTTGTGATGTGGGGTCAAGTTTATCTGGGGTGGTATCTTTTATAGCAAAAGACATAATCTGAAGAAACAAAGGTCACCTTCACACCGTGTTCTTTTCCACAAAAAACAACAAAAAAATCATTTTTAAGTAGTGCAGCTTATAAGCTTTTTTTTTTTTTGTAAGCATCAATAGTTACAAAACGTATTTAGAAAGATCCACAGTTTGTTGTTTTATGTTGATGCCAAGATTTATTTATGTATCTGAGTGACAGCTGGCTCGGACAGGTTTTATGTTTTTCTGGAAGCCGAAAGGGATTTTCTCGCGCCTGTTGGAAACGTTCCACCACTCGCGTCCCCTCTGAAACACTCGAGTTAGCGAACGCCAGGTAGCTGCCGGACACTGTAGCTACGTCACCACAATCATCACAGCTCGCCCTGTTCAGATTTGCCTTACCAGAGTATGGCAGTGTTGTATTCTGCTCCGTCTGAATGTGAACCTGTTCCCGTGTGTGTGTGTGTGGTGTGTGTGTGTGTGTGTGGTGTGTGTGTGGTGTGCACGTCTCAGCCGCTGAGCATCACCGGTGTGACAAGTTTCAGTTTGGAAATAGCCAAATCTTTTATGCTGTATTCGTTGAGCTCTTTTATGTTACACGAAAACGACATCAGAGGAAGTCAAACTGAATCTGATGCTTCGTCTTGGTCCAGTTCAGAGCACGTTCTGGTTCTGTTGGTTCTCTCTTCTGGCAGCGTCCTGAAGAGATGCTGTGTGTGTGTGTGTGTGTGTGTGTGTGTGTGTGTGTGTGTGTGTGTGTGTGTGTGCAGGAACTATCATGATCTCCTCTGTTCTGGATGTTTTTTTTTTCCACTGCTACCAGGTTTTTAAGAGAAATGCATCAGAATGCAGTAACGCACATTTCTCCCCACGAGGGAAGTTCAGCGAACACTCGTGAACTATTTTACACGAACCTGAATTCTAAATCCATGACATCATTATTCAAGACACGACTTTCAGCTGGGAATGCACGATAGCTGATTTTTAGATACCAACTTGCCAACACCAATGTATGCACATATTTTTTCCACCTGATTGCAGACGACATCCAGTCTCTCCTGCAGTAGAATCAACTTATTATTATTATTATTATTATTATGACGCCTGCTCTCATTCCAATCAGATGTATTTGTAGGTTCCATTTTCAGGCAAAACTGAAGCTTATTTTATATCCTTCATGCCAACATCATCGTGCATCCCTGGTTTGAACGCCGAGATTCAACGTGTTGCTCCTCCACAATCCTTCCTGGTTAATGTGAAGTTAGTTCCTCCTGTTCATCCCACAGAGGGCTGGAGTCATCTCGTCCACAAACGGAGCTCGCCCTGCTGGCAGGATGTGCATTACTGACATTCTGAGGTGTCGCCCTTAAACTTTGGCGCGTTTCACGGCAGCGTTGAGCTCGCAGACACACGATGTACATATTGACCTAATGCATTCTTCTAATGGACTCGGCTAGCGTTTAGTTTGTGCCATTATCGTACCATGGGACTGCCTCCTGAGAAACTTTTCTATCTATACATTCCAGTCGGATGCCTTGACTCAAGCCTTCTGTTACAGACCGAGGGAGACAGTTATCATAGAAGGTCTCTGCAGCGCTTGTGAAGCAGTTTTTCTTTTTGTTTTTGTTGTTTTTTTTTTGCTCGGTGAGAACGAACTCGCTGTCAGGACAGAGCGATTACATGGAGGCAGCAGGCTACCTACTGTGTGGGGAAATCTTTCTTACGGGCTCCGTGTGAGGTTCGTTTGGCCCTAACGAGGCTGTGTTTTGTATATATATATAACGCCTTACAACATTTCGACATATTTTATAGGACAAAAAGGAAACAGGCGTATTCACCGGAATGAGACAATCCATTGTTTTGTTTTTCCATCAGACTACTACTCTCAGGCCTTTTCTTTTGAAGGGACACGTCCTCCGGTGTCTTTTCAAACGGTATGCTTTCTGACGGGCCTGTTTCTCAGTCACAGCTTTTAAGAATCTCTACATGTACACACTTTGACACTTTCAAGGATTTAACACTATGTTATTAAAGACCCTCTTTATCCAAGTTCACACTAAACATTAGGAAAACCTCCCCGGATTAAGGGTTCAGGATTGGTTATTATGGATGCTTTTTTTTTTTTTTTTTCCTGCAAGAAAAAGTTTAAATCCAGAACACAGACGAGAGGCTTTCTGTCGTTTATCTCTCAGCCCATCACATGAGCATTAAACATTCCAGTAAAAGTTTAAAAAGGAAGCTTCATTTAGGGATTTATTTTTTTTGGAGTTGATTTGGAAAATGTTTGAGTGAAACGAGTGTGGAGTGACACACGCCGCACGTTTTTAATTTTGATCTCAGAGTTACTACTGTGCATCGGCTTTGCTAGTCATTATTACCAGAGGTTTTTTTTTTTTTCTTTTTTCGGTTGTAAATGTGTTTTTGCTTCACCCCCCTAGTTCCTACGATTTGACATCGATCAGAAGGATATTGTGTGTTCAGTGTCTCAAAGTGGTTTCTTCTTGTATGCCTTGTGAAAGTGACGGTGGGGTAAAATGCTGTAAAAGTAGTATTTTGACAAGGTGATCGTTGAACATGTAGTTGTTGTAATTGGTTTTGCACTGTTACATTGATATGCACTAACGGAAAAGAAACATACCTCATTTTCTACAGAACATAAATTGTGCAAGAGTGCTATTGTTTTTTTGGTTTTTTTGGGGGGTACCTTTTAAAAAAAACAAAATATGAAAAGAAAAAAAAAAATGGCCAAAATACTTTTTGTCATCTTGGTAGCAGTTGCTCTTAAGCCAGCTGAAAAATAATTTGTAAAAGTATGAAAGGGCTGTTTAAATGTTTTGGCTAAAAGGTAGTACCACTTCAATAGAACTTGCTGCAATTTGATATTTTCAGGTTAGCGGTGCACCTAGACCCGAGTCCAGACCCGAGACGAGGAGCAGCTCAGAGACGACGATGGGGAAGTTCTGGGTTACAAGAAGGGACAGATGGGATGCATTTGAGTAGTTTAAAGAGGTTTTTAAAGCTGCTGCAGATGAACTCAGCAGCTTATTTAATTAGATATCGACAGGAGATCAAATGGAATAATTTAAATATGTCACCTGGTTGAAGAGGCACGTTAGAGAGTCGAAAACTAAAAAATCTTTTTTAATGTACTTCGTGGGATCTTGAGTTAAATCAAACAGCAACAGGCGATCGTGGCTCAGCTGTTTAGTGTCGATGGGTTCAAATAACACAATCGTGATCCCATAGGTCAGGGGTGTCCAATCCTGGTCCTGGAGGGCCACAGTCCTGCATGTTTTAGATCAGGGGTGTCCAATCGTGGTCCTCGAGGGGCCACAGTCCTGCATGTTTTAGATCAGGGGTGTCCAATCCTGGTCCTCGAGGGGCCACAGTCCTGCATGTTTTAGATCAGGGGTGTCCAATCCTGGTCCTGGAGGGCCACAGTCCTGCATGTTTCAGATGTGTCCCTCTTCCAACACACCTGATTCAAATGATCAGCTCATCATCAAGCAGAAGCCTGATAACCATCCTGATCATTTGAATCAGGTGTGTTGGAAGAGGGGACACATCTAAAACATGCAGGACTGTGGCCCTCCAGGACCAGGATTGGACACCCCTGCCATAAGCTAAACTAAGGGGGCGGCTTTTCTAAGCTTTGCCTCAGACTTCCTCTGCAGACCGGTGCTCGAGTATATCAGCAAAAACAAACAACAGGTGTAGGTGCACCTCTAATTGAAGAAGTAATCTTTCCATTTAACTACACAGTGTTCTCAAAGACGGGTGACGTGCCCAAACTAACAGAAAACCAGAGGAGGGCCGGGGTCTGGGGGGCCGGACGGCTGCTTTATGAGGCTCGAGTGTTGTCATTAATGTAGCAGAGGGAAGTTCTTGAGACACACATCCAGAGTGCTGAACAATCTAAAGGGAGCTCTTTTCTTTAATGCAATATCAAACTCCCACCCGGATTTTACTTTGTGATGCATGTATAGCGTGGACTGAAACGTTTGGCGGCGTAAACGTTTTGTTTTTATTTTTTGTAGTAATAACTATTTCCCCCTCCTCTCCCCTCCCCTGAGACGATGATTTCCACTGTACGGCCGGCCTGTTGTGTTTATATTTCACATAGAAGCAGAAGGAAGGTGTTTGTGAATATGGGAGGTTACTCATTTGTGTTGATTTCAATGTTCATCTATTTACATAAATGACCAAATAATGTATGTAGCCTTTCACATTACAGTCACATATTGTATATGGTGATATATATATAACAAAATGCCTTATAGACGAGGGACATTCAACCTGATTAGAAGTTACCAGGATAATAAAAGACTAAGATCAATAGCTGCCTGCTTCTCGTCATTTGTATCGAGTCC
>NW_007579273.1:125136-163474 GCF_000690725.1 Stegastes partitus
AAACCAGGCAAAGCAGGTATACCACCACAGTGCCTCAAACCCACTCAGGTTTACAGTCTTCTCATTTCTGGCTGTTTAATAAATTTGTGTTTTTAGTCAATTTCCACCCTTTAATACAAACAACACCACATCTCGTAGCTTTAGTCTGAAGCTAGAATCTTTTCGCATCCTCTTGATTTAAACTTTGACAAATCTGAAAGCCTCACAAAGCAAAGTTTCACTCAGGTTGATCCGGCCGTGAGCCAACAATCACAAGTCACTCTGCTTCTCACTTTCTTTTAATTTAATCAAGCGTCATCAACCAATTACAACAGGCGTGTAGGCAAAGAGCGTGTGATGCGAGTTTAAGTACATGCACGACAGTCCCATATGTGTACTATTGGTCCAACTGTGAAAGGATGGAGAAGCTCAACGGGATCCTAAATGAAATGGAAAAATAAAAAATAAATAGCACTGACCTGACAGAAGGACACAGAGGTACCTCCTAACAAGGTGTTGGTTTAGTCACACAATGCTTACTTCACTTACTGTCAGGAAAACAGTACATTGACCTTTTAAAGAGCAGACTTCGTACAGTGCGTACCACGTTTCTCTACATCAAACCCTCGACGTGCTGAAGCACCGACTATCACAGGGCTCAGTGACGCACGTAAGGTTCCTAAAAAATCCCTCTAAGCTGAGAACTGATGGATCCACCTGAGCTACCAGCCTGAGAACCACATTTGAGCGTCAGTAAAATATCCAGAACGACCGGAAGGAGCAGTAAGCAAATACACAACGATGGTCCTTTCAGCAACGCCCTGCGGTAACAGACGGGAAAGTCAGATTGTATTTTCGACAGACCTGCATGTAATTCAACTCGTGGCCTATGAGAGGTTTTGTTGCTACAACTCAGGCTATTTTACAGTTCGATGTTGTTTCAGTAAGTCCGACTATTCTTTACAAAACAGGACACCAAGTATGACGTTTCAAAGAGCAGTATTCCTATGTCATCTGTTTCCTGGGAGTTAGTTCACCCTGTCGCTTGTGATACACTAAAATAAGACGTCGTTCACAGGAGAGCTGTGACACTAAGCTATTGAAAATATACATACGACACTCATGACATAATTCAAAACGCGTTACAAAGACCTAGGGCTGTACAGTATCGTCCTAAATATTAAAACTTGTGCACAGGGTTGTTTAACGGTAACAGCAGGACTGTCAGGAAAACCCTACACTGAGGTAAACACTTTTGTCTATACAAAATAAAATAGTGTTATCAACCTCATGGCCGCAAACGTGCCACCGAAAACTGTTGATATTCTAAAAAATAAAGAGTTCCGACAAAGTCTTCTTCAGGGTTTTAGGTGCTTTAGAGTGGCAGAGTTTGGCTGCGGTTAGAATTGCCGCGGCGTTCCTTTGAAGGGCTTGAATCCACCCACGGTGCCGCCGCTGGGAATGGAGCTGCTGGTGATCTGTACGATTCGGTTCATTCCCGACGAGGAGTGACTGCGGAGAGACAAACGTCACGTCTAAGAACGGTGGGAGGGAGGCAGACTGTTCAGCTTTCTCACTGCTTAGTGGTGTAGTTACCTGGAGGGAGCCATCATGCTGCCCCGAGTGTCCCCCATCCTGCGGCTATCAGGGAAGCCGCCGCCCTGGGAGCTGGAGCCGCCGTGCCACTCCTTCCTCAGTCCTTGCTCCCTGCTGTGACGCTCCACCACGACCTGACGGCCGGAGCTGAAGGGCTGCAGAGGAGGAGGTGGAGAGTCAGGCATCGCTAGGAAATGTACCGACTATAAGTCACACGCTTTGAGCACTGTGGCTTAAACAATGATGCGGCTAATTTATGGATTTTTGCGAATTTGGCAACGAAAGAGAGACTGAGGAAGAGTGTGACGAAGTAATTCTGAGGCTGTTCAATTCCGACAATGAAGACTTTAGTGGTTTTAGTGCGCAGGAGGAAGATGACGATAGCGATCAGTGACTTTTCCTGGTAAGCTGCTGTAGTTTTTTTACAGGCACTGTTGGGAAAAAAGCGTATTTGTGTATGTTACCGGTACGTATTTAATTAAAAGTTTAAAAAATCTTTCTGTGTAAATATCTCATGTTACAACGTGGACACCTGCAGCTTATAGACAATTGCGGCCGATATATGTACAAGTTTGTTTTCTTTTTAAAGTTAGTGGGTGTGGCTTATACTCAGGTGCCTCAATAGTCTGGATATTACGGTACATGTGAACAACAAACTAAAGACTGAAACTCCACACGTAGGAAAATGTGAAAGAGTACCGTAAATTCTGGACTATAAGGCGCTACTTTTTTCACACGCTTTGAACACTGCGGCTTAAACAATGATGCAGCTAATTTATGGATTTTTACGAATTTGCCTCGAGACCAAAATGACATTGAGAGCGACAACGAAAGAGAGACTGAGGAAGTGTGTGACGAAGTAATTCTGAGGCTGTTTAACTCCGACATTGAAGACTTTAGTGGTTTTAGTGCGCAGGAGGAAGATGAAGACAGCGATCAGTGACTTTTCCTGGTAGGCTGCTGTTTAATCAGCCGTGTTACAGGCACTGTTCGGAAAAAAGCATTTACGGTACGTATTTAATTAAAAGTTTAAAAATATCTTTCTGTGTATCTTCCTGTGGCCTAAATTTGTACAAAAATTGTTTTCTTTTTAAAGTTAGTGAGTGAGGCTCATATTCAGGTGCCTCAATAGTCCGGACATTACGGTAAAAGCAAACACCAACACTGCATCAAGTTCTGCTGAATACTCTGAAGTCATGCTATTATTTTGAAAAAAAAATGTGACTGATTTATAAAAGAAAAAAGAAAAAATTCCTCACACTTCAGAAGACTAAACTTATGTAAATACTCTAATTAGTCCATTACTTGTGTCAGCCCTTCCAGAGTTATTTAAGATAACCTAACATTTGTAGGTGCCCTGTCGATACTAGTCCATATGCTGTTTGTACAGAATAAGCACAGTTAAACGATTTTTCAGAAGCCGACCTGATCGCTCATCACCATGGGTCGTCCGTTGTCCTGGTCGTTGAAGCTGCTCCTCCCGCGGCTGACTGAGGGGCCTCCTCTGAGTGCAGGACCAGGACCGTCTCTGCCCGATCGCTCCGCACGCATGCGCATCGGACTTCTGTTCAAACCAGCAAACATGGTAAGCAACTTTAGAAAAGAGCGTTCAACAAATGAGGCTTTTTTTCTTCAAACACTGCAGCGTTTTTACCTCATGTCTGCCTTGTTGGAGTTCATCCCGCCGTCGTTCTTCCATCCATGCGCTCCGTCTCGTGGCGAGCGGGTGTGCGACATGCCCGGTATCGTAGCTCTCGCTCCGACGGGGCGGTCGTGCATGGGAGCCGGGCGTCTCTCGTCCCGGTCCCTGCGGTCGGTGTCCCGGAGCTCAGCGCGTGGAGGAGGAGGAGGCTCCACTCGGCGGACTGTTTCGAAGTTCTTGGGGTAACGGTCGAAGCCGGAGCCGTCTCTGTGAGGAGCGGGCCGACTCTTCTTCACCTCTGGTTCACCGTCGAACCTGTTACGTCTGGGAAGGAGACAAGGAGCACAATGGGATTATCCATCCATCCATCATCTATACACCGCTATACCACCACACTGCTCGCCCTCCATCCCTCAGTAAACTCCTACAGTCTGAGCTCTTGTACCTGTCGTATGTGTTGGGCTGATCGGCGGCCGCCTCTGGAAAACGACCCCTCTCTCTGGGGCTGAAGTTTGAAAATCGGTTCTGCTGCCGATTGTAGTTGGAGCCTTGGTTCAGACGGACCTCCGGCTCCGACTGCATCTTCTTGTTTCCATTCCAATACGGATCATCTCTGCGACTAAAACAATGAGTACAGACAGATCCCTCTTAAGTCATGAATTTGAGGCAGACACACTTAATGCTACTTCTAATGCCGTACTCTGGCGTTACTGTTGTGTTTTCTATAACTACATAAATATAAATAGTGTTTATAGTTGTGGGTGATCACTGGGTAAAACCTTCCCTCAGACATCGAGCAAACAAAACAAGCCTCATATGGCTTCGATGAAGGTGGCCAGAAACGAGTTTGTAGCCGTACTGTGCAGATGTGAGTTCATTTATTTACATGGATTGCTGTTTCTTTTTAAATGAGAAAACAGTTGAGTACAATTTTACCTAAAATGCTAAAACATCTAACACAAAAGAGAAAAATAATATCATAATAATAAAGATAAAAATGTATTTACCAATGTTCTGGGTGAAATTTAGACCCACAATTTGCTCTTGCTGAGTGATTGATATCCAAACAGAGAACTTTCTGTTCATCACTTCAGTTTGCTTTAGTTTCATTGACAGCATCTCTAACAGGTCAGAGCTCTAGTGATCAAACTATCCAGGTTTGTGACCCACTGCCTTAAAAAAAAAAAAGTGCCCACCAACATCTAACAACGTGGGTCATGATGTCAACACACAAAAGCTCTGTTGAGGGAGAACTGTGTTTACCCGTGTTCCACTTCACGGCCTCTCTTCAGGTTGTTCCTCTTCTCCTGCTCGTACCGGAGCTGCTCCTGCTGTCGCCTCAGCTCCTCGCGTTCTCGTGCCATCCGCTCGGCCTCTTTACGCCTCTCCTGCAAGAGGTCGTATTAAAAATAATTACTGAGCGACGTGGAGGTGATTAGATAATTACAAGCAGGGAGAAAAATCCAAAGTGGTTTTAACACGTCTATAAAAAACTATTTGGAGGCAAAAACACAGTAAATTGACAATTAATCTTATTTCTGCTTTTTGACGCCAAACACTGGTGGAGAGAGGAGCTGCACCGTCCCTACAGAGCTTCTGCCACATGCTCGCATTGTTTCTTGTTTTAATTTTGTAAAGGCAGAGCTGCACACTTTCCTCAAAACACCTTAATGTCACTTTCTTTCTGTTTCAGCTGGACTTTCTGCTCATTGTCTTCTCTTTGGTAGAGACAGGTTCAACACCTGCCCAGCTGCCCATGGCTACATCCCTGACCACCATTTCTCGTGACATGAAACGACATCTAAGGTGTGATTTTTTTCTTTCTTTCTACACACCCATCTATTTAGTATTTGCCCCAGTAGTACATCTGTTGGTGCTTACTGTACCTGCTCGATACGGATTCTCTCTCTTTCCAGCCTCTCCCTCTCCAAACGCTCTCTTTCCAGTTTTTGTCTTTCCATCTCCAGTCTCTGGCGCTCCCGGAGCAGGTTTTCCCGCTCTTCACGCTCTCGCAAAAGACGAACACGCTCACGCTCGCGACGCTCTTGCTCTGCGATTTCACGGCGCCTAAAGCCCAAATAAAGCACATGGTGTTAGAACGATAAATAATCATTTTAATCAAACTAAATGCATCAATCGTGTTCCAAGCTACCTGCGCAACTCGACAGCTCTACGGACGCGCTCAAGACGAATCATCCGTTCACGCATCCGCTGCTCCTTCTGCTCCTTCATCTTGTCAAAAGGCAAGATGTCTCTGTCCTCCCCTTTGTTAGCAAAAGATCGCTGTTTGTCTTTAAGCATCTCCAACTAGGAAGGAAAATAGGAAATCATGTTAATAAAAACAGGCGAAGCTTTATAAACACAAACACAACCGTAAATGTTGTGTCCATAGGTATAAAAGTTTCATACCTCTTCAGGAGGAATCAACCATTTTGGCCGCATTTGGACATTGGGGTTGATAAAAGGCTGAGAAAGGAGCAAACAGACTCTTATTTAATATCTTCTTAAGACAAATTTAAGTTTAAATATAATTCAAATACAAAAAAAAAAAAAGTCTTACTTTTTCAAAATACCTTCCTCTTCTGAAAGGTCTCATTTTGCCAAAATTAGGATCTCCTTTGGGATGATCGACCGCCATCAGCTTGACTGGGCTCTTTGCCCCTAGAGTTAAAAAAATAAAAATGAAAAAAAGCAAATATTAACCCAAGGAAACAAACATATGTCCATTAATAAACTAAACTAGATTCTCTAAGTTAGTGTTGAGAACCAAAACCTACGTCCGTGCTTTCTGTCCTCTTTCTTGGAGGAGTCTTGTCCCGAGGTAGATGAAACGGGTTCTGATTTTCCGCCCTTGGCCTCCTGTTTCTTGGACAAATCTTTGTCCTTTTCAGAATTTTTATCAAACTTCTTGTCTTCCTTCTTGTAGGTGGGCTGTGCTCTAAACAGAACATAGAGAAAAGGTTAAACGGGTTTTCAATCCAGAGAGGATCAACATATCCACTCTTTCTGTCACTCACTTGTTGGTGACTTTTATTCCTGTGGAACTGCGTTTGTCGTTTGATTTGCTGGAACTTGCTTTGTCCTCTGCTTCTTTCTTGGACGGCTCCTTTTTGAAGGGATCGTTTTTGGCCTAAAAAAACAGTGGCAGCAAAATATAAACGATACAGGTCCACAGTTTTCTCCAGAGTCAAGGTCTCTTCAACGCCTCTCCTTTCTGACTTACCCGTTCGACGTATATCTGCTGTCCATGAAGTTCTGTGCAGTCGAGGTGGGAGATGCAGCGAGCCACTTCTGTGCTGGAGGACATCGTCACCAAGCCGTAACATTTCGAACCAGGACTGCGAGCGTTCGTGACCACCTTGGCGCTTAAAACCTGTGAGAAACGTTTTTCTATTACACTGAGCATAAACTCGCCGTCGTATTTTCAGACATGTTCCAAATGGGAAACTGCTAATTCCAAAAAAAAAAACACGTTATTTACCTTCCCATATTTGCCAAATAGGTTCTTCAGATCCGCCGCTTTGGTGTTTGACGACAGGCCGCTCACCCATATGTTACGAGAAGAGCTGCTGTTGCTGCCGCCGCCGCCTGGAGCTCCTGATAAGACGTTTTCCAACACACGTTAACCAAAAATAAATAAATACTGCATCATGTTTATGGAGCAAGTAGAAAGCTGTCCTGGCTTCTGAAAATTTGGACAACATCTTACCCTTGTCATCCTTCGTAGCTTTTCCATCTCTGTCTCTTGAAGAGCTACAAAGCAAATGTTCCAACAACAGACAGGAAATGAGTGAAGGTAAATCAAACCATTTAACGCTATAAGCATTCACCTAGTGGAAAAAAAACCAACATGTTTTGTACTGTCGAGAAAAAAAAACATCCTTTAGGCAAGGCGTGGATCTGAACCAATGTCTCAAAGGCTTCATTGCATTTCCAGTGGTGAGATGGGGGTCAAGTTGTCAGCCAATTTAGTCCCTGGACCAATGAAATCTTCGGAGGTTTGTTCAACTTCACAGTGAAACCATTTGACCAAAAAAAAAAAAAAAATCTGTCATCACGGAGACTAACGCTCTTTTACAATGCCTTGTGCAGAGAACTGGGAAAGGCTTTAAAGCTGCTGGACAGGTCAAAGTAACAAAGTAAGAGTTGTTTTCTCAGCTCCTGGTTAATGTCACAATTTAACCAACTTCAGAGAAATAAATCAAAGCAGTAAATGGCAGGATTAGGTACATCAGTGAACATTTCCCTTATGGCAAAAAAAAAAAAAAAAAAAAAAATCTTGAGGCTACCCACAATGTTGCGTTCTTAGTGAGCTGGACTTGGTAGTAGTATCAAAGAACTGACATAGAAAGACAAACCTCTTTGCTTGACCTGATGCCCCAGTAGCGGAGGGGCCTTTCTTCCCAGAATCCTTTTCTTTATCTCCCGTTTCAGCTTTCTTCAAGGCGTCTCTGCCGTCTTTCTTCGTGGGGTCGCCTCGGGATCCGTCATCTTTCTTACCATCTTTGTGGCCCTCAATCTCTTCCGCCTTCATGTCATCATCTGGGCCCGTCTCAGCAGAGGCCTCTGGCTCATCAGTGCCCTTCTCTGCCTCTGAATCTGGAAGTTTCACATGTTTACCTGTTTCCAGGAGGTCGTCACCATCAACATCTATGGTGATGGCATCTTCGTTTGGGATTGAGACGGATAGGTGATCGTCCTCGGCTTCTTTAGAGGAGTTCATGGCTTCAGCGTCCATCTCAGCCAGTTCGGTCTCCATCTCTGGCTCAGCGTCCTCATCCACCTCTGGCTCGGCATCCACCTCTGGCTCTGCGTCCACCTCTGGCTCGGCATCGCCCTCTGGCTCGGCCTCGGTCTCGGCATCCACCTCTGGCTCAGGTTCTGAATCAGCCAACGCTTCTGACTCGGGCTCGGGCTCGGGCTCTGGCTCGGGTTCAGCCTCAGCCTCAGCCTCAGCTTCAGCCTCAGCCTCAGAGTGAGCGAGGCTGTCCTCACAGGGTGCAGGCTTAGAATTTTCACGAGTACCATCATCTGTATCAGTTACATCTGAGGGATTTAATAAGGATAAACATGGCAAAAACACAACTTTTAACATTGACAAGTCGCATGTTACTTGACCTATAAAGTAGAATATAAAGCACATATAGTGTTAATGGTCATCGAGGGCGTAGACACCACAGGAAGACACAAAACACACACTCTTCACTGAACATGGGGGACGGTTCGGGAGTCTTCAGCTCTTGACACACGTAAAGTACTTCAGCCACAATTCACAGGGATTCCAGATGTTTCCGACATGGTGTGGCAGCAGTCCAGCTGTGAATCTTTGGACAACGTTCAAACGAGGAGGCAAAACTGAGCTCAGTTCATCCCTTGGTTTTCCCAAATATGCAAAACACATCCCGAGCTGGTCAGTCCAAGGAAAGTCATCTGAGCTTAAGGGAATCTTCAGCCTCTTCTTTATTAATTCAATGTCATCAATGTCTTAGTGGCAAACAAAAACGACCTTTCATCATCAAATCCAACCTGCTGTAATGTGTCCAGTCAACCGTACACACCGTGTACACAAATTGCGTCCCTTTGGGCACACCAGTCTGTCCTTGTTGATGTCTGGCCATGCTGTGTGTAGCGCAACATCTCCTCAATGCACACATGCTGGGGCTGCAGTCAGCCGTGTAGCAGCAGTTTTCATGGATGATGCCTGCGACAAATTCCTGAAGTCTCTTGATCTTTGTGTTGTCTCCTGCTTTAAGGCCTCTGCATGTATGCAGTGTTTCGAGGATTCGAGTCATCCTTGAGCTTACCCAAATCCCAACCTCATTCACAGGCCGTCTCCCCTGACAAGACCTGTAACAAGGTGCGTGGTTCCCGTAGCAAAAGGTGTGACGTATTCAGATATAGCCAGTACGCTTGTCAGTGGTCTGTCCAACGATGCTGTCAATCCTGCTGTCAGCCAGAGAGTACAATGATCCTCGAATCCTAAAAGCTGTCGCAGCTTCCAATTCATTAAGACGTAATCAAATGTCAGCTTGTGAACGTTCGCTCTTCATTTCCTTGGGGAACGTGCGAAATTGAATGCCAGAGGCAACGGAAATCCACTGAAGCAAACACAACTTTTCGGTAAATATTTTGAGTAATCGAAAACCTAAATCAAAGCAAACCCAGGACCAATAATTCATTCACGGGCAGCACAAAAGGAACCTTAAAAAATTGAGTGGTTATTTAGAAAAATGTCTCCATTAAGCAAGTCTTGGTTGCTCCTGTTAACAGACTGTGACCTAGATAATGCAGTAACTAGCAGAAGCGTGGAACACCACCAGATACGGGTCATGTGTTCTACCAGGAGTTTGTTGTAGTAGTAATATGTGTCAGCTGTAAGAGAGAAACAACCGTGTCTGCAGTGGGCACTAGTGTGTCGGCATACATACCCTTCTCTGATTCATACTCCTCAGTTTCCTAGAAAAGAAAACACCGAGATGAGTTGGCACATTTTTCAACGACAGATAGTCACAGGCAGAAGAAAGTCCTTTTGGTATTCCAGTGTACAGAAGCATAAACATCTACTTTTAGAAATGTATAGCAAACAAGTCTCACATCAAGGATTAAGAAACACTCATCTTCTGATTTTGTGAAGATTTAAATTTCAACTGAAAATTATAAGATGTGTATCGATACATTCATAGTGGTTTTTCCAATTCCTTATTTCAAAGTTTCAGTGTGACTTGAGTTTGTGGCTGCAATTATCAGAATAAACTGGACCGGGTAAAGGGTCTGGATTATAGGTATGAGCTCTGTAAACCACATCTCCGGCTCTGTAAAATGCAAAAGCCTCTTAATGCTTCCTGTCATACTTCATACTTTTTCCTGGCAGCCGCTGTAACACTTGTTGGAATGTACAGATGTTTACGCGGCCTCCAAGAGAATTTACATAAATTCGAGTTTGCTTTGGCTTTGTTCAAACTACGGAAAGATTTTTCTTGAAGGCACACACTCAGACAATTCACTGCAACGTGCTTGTGAGTATGATTTTTCTACAAAGCTGGAATAAGACGCTCATTACTGTGGCAAACATAAATGCTTGCCAGTCACACTCACCTTAGAGAATCCATCCTCTTCTGCTGTGGTGTCCACATCTGAATCTACTTTCTTGCCCCCTGAAAGATTGAATGAATAAACTGTGAAACATCAGGGTGGATAATTAGCCAACCTGACTCAGGCCAGGCTCACACTACAGGAGTTATAGGCTAATTTACCCCTCTCCAGCAATCGGAAAAGAAATAGGACTTCGGTCTAAACTGATGTCCGGCCAAGATTATCTGGTGATGTGAGAGGTTCCCAGATCCACTCTTAACCCTCCCAAACTGCTCGCAGACCCATCAGGGCCAGCTGAAGTTCTATACACTAGCCCTCGAGGCTAACATTAGCTACAGACAATAAAACAGACATTTAAAATCTGCCCTCCAGGTCTTGCTGAAGAACAGACAAACAGTGGGGACCATGTCTTCCCAACCATTTTGTCATCCAGATTTGTTTTTCTCTTCTTTTTATTGTTTCTCACGGCAAAGTAATATTAGCGTTAAAGCGAGTTGTTGCTCCACAGGCGTCATCTTGTTTACATCTGTTGCCCCATTAAATCATGTGAGGTGGTGCAGTGCTCCTCCAGCATGATCATCTTAATAATATCCTGCAGTGTGTAACACGCCATTATTTTCAAATCTTAAAGAGTTTGCATGACTGAGATTAAAGAGAAGAATATCTGGGAAGGGGCTGCAAGGTGGCTCAGTGGTTAGCACTGTTGCCTCGCAGCAAGAAGGTCACCGGTTCGCATCCGTCTAAATTGTCCATAGATGTGCATGCTTGGTTGTCTGTCTCTAAGTGTAGCCCTGTGATAGACTGGTTACCTGTCCAGGTGAACCTGCCTTCACCCTAAATCAGCTGGGATAGACTCCAGCCCCCCATGACCCTAGTGAGGATTAAGCGGTTTATAGATGATAGATGGATATCTGGGAAGATTCTCCTTTTGAGTGTGATGCAACCGGATTTCACAATTAGTCAGGATTTTAAAACTCCTGTAGCGTGAGCCTGACGTTAAATGAAATTAAGAACAACATTACCTTTCACTTTTCCACTTTTCCGAGTTGATGCGTCAGCAGAAAGTGGGATCTGGATGTTTTCTGGGTCGCCACCTTCATCTTCAACAGCCTTAAAAAAGTAATTTCATTTTTTTAAAAAGTGAACACATAATGGGAAAAACAACATTTCAATATATACAGCTAGTTAGGCCTGTTTGTGTCGGTATGAGTTATTACTATGTCAAAAATCCATCACTCTTGAGAAGGGTTGAGTTGCCTTTTGCTGTGGATTCTAACTTGAATGCAGAGACTATCAGTCACGCGCTGCTGATTCTATTTCAGAGACTATTAGTAAAATAAAAAAAACACACACACCTTCAGCATAAGAAACATGCGTTTTTGGGCTTCAGCTTGTATATGTAAAGAATGCAGATATGAAACACAACCCGTAAACTGCTGCCAATCAAATGGCAAATATGCTGCTGTATAGACTGCATATATTTGTAAATCAGATTCTGATGAAGTCAGTGTCTCACCAGCTATGAACCTCAACGCACGTCACTGGTTGTAACAAATGGTGTGATTCGTCTTTCTTCTTATATACCACACACTGCCAATTGTTTTGCACCTATCAATGTAGGCTTTTTCTTTTAAAATCTATTTAAATACTTTATTCCAGGTTGTCAAATTTGATCAATAGGAGTATTACTTGGTATGACCAAGAGTTTTGCTTGTGCTCCCAACTTTTTATAGTGGTGCGCCTAGATTTTTGCTGGTGCTCCTAACTTTTTTGGGTTAGGAGCACAATGCTCCTCAGTCAAAAAGTTAATCTGGAGGCCTGACAGCTAAACATTTTTTACAGCTAATACTGCTCACTGTGGTAACGTTGGTTCCTTCTTCTCAGGCAGCAAAGGCAAAGAGAGAAACGTACAGCGCTTTGAGATGCTGAACAATTTAGAGAAAATATCTAATCGCAATTTTCCTGACAGATTTTGCAATTTGTTTTGCAATAAATATTTTTAAAAGTCAAGCTTCACTTAAGGATTCACTGTGAAATGGATGAAAAGACGGGATAGAGCCTTACCCCATCAGACAAACTGAGACAACTGGCTGTCACAAGGACAACAGGAGTTTGTAAGACGAATGACACAAGTGTTAAAATCCAGACTGAATGATGAGTTCATTGTTTCAAATGAGAATGTTGATTTAAAATCAAATAATTGTTCGGCTCTAATGTCGGGTGTTGTCAAGTTTTTAAAAAGTCACATCACAGGAAGTGCACCAGGGGAGGGCAAATTAACACAAACAACCTTGGATTAGTTTTTTCTAATCATTTTTTCATGACTAATCAACAGGAGAGGTCCGTCTAATAGAGCGTAAGGTATTGCGATTCAGGGGCTCTTGGACACAGATTTATACGACACAGACTTCAGCATGCAGACGCCACGTGTGCGCAGTAAAATGAGAGAAGATCAGGAGGGACTTGGTCGTGAAAAGAAACACACATGATAACAAAAACAGGTACTCAGCTGGCAGTGTCTTACAAATTCTGCTCGCTACAGAGGCAGCACGACTGGTTTGTTTGACCCTTTAAATCAGCATAACAAAGCTCTGCCTGACTTCAAAGCCAAATCTGAATGCCATCCAAAGCATAAAACGATTTTAGATGCTTTTGCCAGTGTTATACCACATGAGAAAGGTTCCAAACCTTTTGCACTCAAAAAAGGTTTTTAAAAATATGTATAGTTTTAGTTTCAATGCAGAAAAACAAAAACACTCCATGTGCCTCGCATGATGAATTCAAGTCATCTGGTGAAAACTCCTCAAGCTTTTCATTTTAAAACATACAGAAAGCAGATAAAATAAACATTGAATTATTTTTCTAATAACACGCTGCTCTTGTGCGGATGTATTTTAAAGGTCAACTAAAAACAGCACTGAGGTCAGTTCTGCTCTGCATCCAGACACACGATGGGAAATGAACCATCCTCAGTCGAACAAACTGACTGACACACACACACACACACACACACACACACACACGCCTGCTGCACTCCTGTTTAAGTCCGCATGTGTTGATCTGATCATCTGTACGTTCATCAACAAAAGCGTCACTTCATGTTACATCTGAAGCCAATCACGTGTAATCTGCCTAATCCGTTACTGCTAAACAAGCGGTACGTTGGAGTGGCCCACACTGTTGTCATTGTACGGATCTGGAGGTTTTTGTTTCGAAGCGCAGACAGCGTTCACGGGCCTTTGGTTTCTGTTCAGACGCTTCCCTTCATTTATGCACAACGTTCAGTCCTGAATGATGCCTGTTATGTTAACCTTCCACAATCACTTTCGATTGATAATTCAAGCCCGCATGAACAACACGCTGTAGTGTTTTACCACATGCGTGTGTAACTACTAAACCGAGGATGCCGTTCAAATGGCATTAAAAAAACGGAACCAGTGGTCATTTGAGCAGAGAAACTGTTAACCTGGTCAGTTAACAGCAAACCAGGCACAACATTGGCCACCATTAGCATTAGCATTAGCCCCTCTGCATCGCGGAGCCGCCGCTCATTCATCCGTTTGCACATACTAGCTTCGTTTCGGTTACCTGTCTCAGTCTCGTGAGCAGGACGCTCTTTACACCGGACGTGTCCAAATTCCTTCGTTTGAGCTCGGACTTAAGGTCGACAACTCTTAATTCTGATATCTTCTTAGACTCCGTTGAAATGGCACCCGACGCCATTTTACCTCAAGATTACTAAATCGTGCGCGCGCAGGTCGTTCGCCCAGTTTCTTCTTCGTTGTTTTTATTTTTCGTCACTAAACGTCGCACCGCCGCCTACAGTCAGAACGCGTACCGGGACAGGAAATATTAGATCAAAACCAATGTGTCCGTGACATATTCCAGGAAGAAATGACTCACAATGTAAAAATCATGAAATGTAGTTTATTTATTTCTGCCTGATTTACTGTAAAATAAAAGCTGTATTCTATATTTGTATGAAGTTTCACAAGCAGGCATTTAAAGCCTTTCCACTACACTTGGCAGAGTTTTTATTTGTAAATAGGTGTAACTAACCAGTAAATAGGCAAGATTTTTCCTTATGATACTTTTTCCAATCCTGTACTTTATAAATGTTTTCTTGTTCCTGTTTTATATTAATTTTTGAGCTATATTTTGCTAAGGCTTAAACATATACTTTATTAAGCAGAAATTATTCTGTTTTTTCTGTCCTTTTTAGTCAGCAGAATGCCTGCAGTATACTTCCCACTCATCTGTGTAGATAGTGAAGTGCACAATATCCCTAATTTGCATACGCACTAAATTATTCTAAATTATGCTACACACTTGAGACGAAGGAAACGAGCAGAGTCAGTGATCTTTGGTCCACCTGTAAGGTTATTGTACATTACGAAGAGCGCACAAGCATACCGAGTTGTTCTCAGAAGCAACTAAAGATTATCACCAAATGCATTAACTTAAATAAAATGCTGTACCTGCTCAACACGCATCATAGCCCAACAAAGCATCATTATCGCCTGATTCTCCTTTCATGTTCAGGAGCTGCATGTCATGCTTACATCAAATCCTTGAACTAACTCTGCTTAGCCTGTGTCAAGTCCTGAACATTATAACATTGCACAGTGTCTTCTGAGCAGGTGAAATGATGGAGTGGGGATGACAAAACAATCTAATCAAAGCTGTCTTGGACAGCTCATACATAGACTTTCCTCATTTATTATGATTTTTAACCTTCTGATAATTTACTATGATTATATTTAACATCTGTGATTCTATATTTCCACAAATATATGTAAACAAAAGGTTCAAAGGCCTAAGTGGTTATATACTTGAGTATATTGTTCTGACGACAGAAGCTGTTTCCTGATCTCCATCTTAGTTGCAACCTCTGTCATATCAGTATTTGGTGAAGAGTGAGTCTGCAGCACAATAAATGATACCTTTAATAAGTATTTGGATAATACAGTCTAATTATGCTCAATATTATACAGTGCTTTATAATGTAAGTGACAATCCTATCTTATTCCTCATCATACAATAGGCGTACTGAAGATAGTTTACTATGAAGACCTACAGTCAATTTCCTTTTCACATCCTAAATTTTGATATCTCATGAAAATGCAACAAGAATTGTATTTTCATACTTTTTTTTTTTGAAACTCTAACATCCTTTATATATCACAAAACTAAACAAATCTTCATTTTTCCTTGTGTGTAATCTGTCAGTTTCCATGTGCCAAGTGAATGTCACCTTTCTTCATATTTTAGTTCAATCCAATTCAGTTTTATATGAATATTGCACCAATATACAACATATGGCACCCCAAAGCATTTCACACATTGACGTGAAGACCTCACAAAGTCATGGAGAGAAGCCCAACAAATCCAAGGATTCCCTTTGAGCAGCTCGCTGGTGACAGTGGGAAGAAAAAACACTCCTCTCTAACAAATAGAAACCTCTCCAGGCTCAGGGTGGGCAGCCATCTACCACAACTGGTTGGAGTGAGGGTAAAGGGAAGAGAGAGAAAAACTCAGCAGATAAAACGCACACAGAAAATGCTTAAGAGAACAATAAATACTGGGGCGTTAGTAGAAAAGGAACCGCAAATCAGAAACATGTAGATGCATGCAGAGAGGACAAAACACAAACTGTATGAGAGAGAAGACATGCTATAGTGATATATAATTGTATGTAAAGAGAAATACAGGTGAGAAGAGGAGAGGATTATGTAAGGCCCCCCAACAAACTGGGCCTAAAGCAGCATAACTAAGTTCTAGCAGGTAAACTCACCACCTAAAAACATTCACAGTGGATGTCAGTGCCATTTCTAAATTCAAAGCATTGTCCTTCCTTCATATCTGAGTTAATCATTATTAGTAGTGATAATAATCAGTAACAATAGTACTAATATTATTACTATTATCATTAGTAATAATAATAATAATCATAATAATATAGCTGAACCAGTCTTACTTCTACAGCGTGACATTCTGATAACATAGACCAGTGAGAGTCAACCTGAGGGACGAGACACCCACAAAGAGTGGCACTGATTACCCGGACAGGAGAGTTGTTATATGACATTTTCATTTGTCCCTCTCTGGTTATATTTCCCAAACTGAAACAGTGTTAAAGAAAACAACCTGAACTGTAAGCGCTTAAATTAATCGTCTATTTGTTCTTTTCATGTTTATGTATTCTTGTTTCTAGGTTAACCGTTTCACGTCAGTGGGGAGACTTTCAGCTTGCTCTGCATCTTTGTGTGCAGGTTGCATAAGGTTTCAAGAAATAAGGTCAGAGGAAAATGCTTGGGAGGATACATTTTCATCCCCAGAAGGTTTCTTGTCTTTGAAAGGTTAGACTGACCATTTGTTATATGGTATACATGGTATGGAAACCTGATCAAGAGGTTTAACTTACAAAGCTATGCATACTCTCCAGTGAAAAGGAAATCCTCTGTTTTCTGTTCACTATAAAATCTGTTGGATTTGTGCTTCCTCTCCGATGGGAATCAATATGAACTCTGTTATTGTCCTTATTGTACAACATTAAACTTACCAACAACCCAACAAAGGGTTTGTGTTTGTGTGTGTTTCAAAGTTCTAACAGTTACAGAAATTTTCCATAACAGTGATTATGCTGTAGGATGTTCAAATGTAACTCGTTTCTGCAGTGTGTGAATATTCATGGTAGTCAAAAGTCAGCGTGTGGGTTGTGTGATTGATTTTCAGCTACAGCATTTTACCCATTCAGCGCTTAAGTGACCGTCACTCACTCTCATCTCACATAATGACTCCTTTCAGTCTGGGTAGGCATTGTTGTTGTATGTTATATATGAATAATTTACAGTTGATGGATTATTTATGCCTCTCAGTGACTGTGTTTCATTTGTCTGGCCTATTTAATTACAAATTATATGATTTCTGCCTTTCATCGGCCTTCTCAAGTTTCCCTTTGACTTATTATTATGAGCACATTAGATTAAAACGTCCTAAACTGCATTGGCATGGTATTAATTTTGTGCAATTACGCATATTTGAGGATCTATCAAACCTGTAGCCACTAGTGGGCGCGCTTGTATTTGGAATCGAGGATTAAGGAAGGTGATACATGCAAAACAAACACGGATAAACTTAAAATATCCTCTATAATATGAGTTTATAACTATTATTTTATAAGTATTTTGTGTGTTTTCTTCTCGCCAGCACGAAGAGAACGTGTCTTCTTAACAATATTCGCATATTACCCACAGAGCTGCTTTAAAGAGGATTAAGTGAAGCTGTCGCAAAGTGTCGTAAAGCGGTTGGCGGCTGGTGGGGATGCGGCGCCCCCGTGCGGCGCTCCGGGTAAAAGGCTGTGTTGTAGCAGTAGCCAGCCAACAGACGACCTGCTGGGTAAACAACAGTGGATGCCTCGGAAGGCAGGAATGGGAACTTCGTCGAGGGCAAATAGTGAGACATTTCTATCTTGTCAAGTAGAGACGTAACGGAGAGGTCGTGCTGCCTTTCGAGGGTCGCTAGGATTCGTTCGCGAGTCAAAATGGCTGAGTATAACCGAGTGTTTGATGAGTGAAGTGGAGCTAGCCTTAGCTTAGCTCGTAGCCTTCCAGGGCCCATTGCCTTCGATTTTGCTTCTCGGCTCAGCTCGGGACTGTGTTGTCAGTTTCACAATCTCAGCCACTGCCGTCCTCGGGTCGCGATTTCTGTGTAGGCCTGCCTAGTTGCAGTCAGGGCTGAAATTGAGATAACTGTCCGTTTTCAACGCTTGTTGTTATTCCCCACAGGATTTAACCTCGCATGTT
Source organism: Stegastes partitus (assembly GCF_000690725.1). Lineage (NCBI taxonomy): Eukaryota > Metazoa > Chordata > Actinopteri > Pomacentridae > Stegastes > Stegastes partitus. Next base: position 143,251 of record NW_007579273.1, read on the forward strand.
ACAAAAAGGACGGTGACACATTTTGAAAAAAGGACTTAGACCCAGGTACGTGTTGTCTTTGTTGTCTTCTGTCTGGAGTATTTGTCAGGCTAAACGGCTGTCTGTCCACTGTGGTTTCTCGGCATTCGTTGTCGGAATAGTCTTAACATTCACGGCCAGCACTAGATAATTTATATTTTAGTGTTTCTCTGTTGGTACATCTGGCCTCAGTCACTTCAGCAGCGTTTGTGGGACACAGACAGACTGCAGCTGGGCTCATTGTAATTGTTAAGCGTTGTAGAAACTATGCTTAGCCTCAGTTTCAGCCTCGATAACCTAAATAAATCTATGTAGCTCTGTTTTTTTTTTTTTGCTTGTCTGATCAGTATGGTTTCACAGTCTCAAAGTACTGTGGGTATCGGTAGTCCTGCCTCAGTCGTACATCTTGAATTGGTTTGCTGTTGCCATTTCTGCTACACCATACATTTTCTCCTGGAAGTAGTTCCTGCGAGTTAATTTGTTAGTAGCTGCGAAATCTCTTGTTTTTTTTCTGCTCGTCAGTGATAAATATGTGTTGTTATTATTCAGCCTTGTTGCTTGGGGATTTTTCTTCCTTCTGGGCTGTCCTTTAAGGCCCTGAATTCATGCATGTCATTGCGCAGCTTTCTCTGTGGCATCTGAAGGACTCTCACTCACCAGTGAGCTTGATATAAAAGCATTAAAAAAAAAAAGAGCATTGTTGCATGTGTCATTGGTGGGAGCACTAAATCCAACAGTTGCATTGACTTTCAGAGCAGATCACCCCCTGGCAACATGAACCCCAACATCCATCCCTCTTGTCACAGAAGTTGCATCTTCAAATCAAGTGACAGCCCGGCATACAGTTATAAAATAGGCTATAAATGAAGAATTCAGAGCCATTTTTGGGTGCCTTTTTTCTGTCTGTTAGAAAATGAGATGCTCTCCAACATACATTAACATTGTGCACAAATGCCGATACAAATACAAATACCCTGCAGCAAATGGGATCAGGAATGTTGTTGTGTTACATTTCTGCCAAGGCAGTGCTAGAGAAACAGCAAACTCTGTACTATTATTTGTAGCTGGGACTTGCATCTTAAAGAGAATGGCTTTTGCATTTCCTAACGACTGACCTTGTGCAGGAAAATGATGTGTTAAAAATGGTTTGAGTGCAGTAGCTGGCAGTGGGACGTCCAAATGTTTTAATGTTTTGAGTTGTGCGGTCCCAGCAATCAATGTGGATGGGACTAACAAAGCACTGGTTTTGTTTTTTTGTGTGTTGTATTACATCACTTGCACTTCCAGATGGCCACATAGAAAGTGGCTGGTACAATATGTTCCGAAATCACTTTCTGAAATAGTAGCAGCATGATTTTTGTCTTCTGATTACATCATATCTAGAAGTGTGGTCGGCTTGTTGCTGTGGGTGATATCACCACGTGCATGTAGTGCATACGACTGCGCGCAAGTTATGTGACTGTTCGCTGAAAACCACAGGTCCTCTGCTGTACGTTTGCAACACCTTTAGTTTATGACACGGCACTTTCCGCAGCAGAGATATGTATAGGTGATGATGCCTTCTCTTCCTCCGTCGAATTTGTTCTGAACCCGTGAGAACACGTGTTGAAGTCTGAAAAACATAGTTGGGTTATTCACACAACGGTGCTGGATCAGTACTGGAGCAGATCGAAACATCTTTTCACTGGAATAGTACCAGTTATATAAAGTCTGAGCTATAATAGATCTTCATTGTATTGTAAAGCTTTGCATTCTGGGTACACTACATGTAAAAAAACAAAACAAAAACACAACTCCCATTGAAACTCTGGAATCGATTCCTAACAGACAGTGATATTACAGTATTTTGTCACTGATATCACAATGTAAGGCGGGGGTGGGCAATCCTGGTCCTCGAGGGCCACAATCCTGCATGTTTTAGACGTTTCCCTCTTCCAGCACACCTGATTCAAATGATCAGCTCATCATCAAGCTCTGCAGAAGCCTGATAACGACCCTGATCATGTGAATCAGGTGTGTGAGGGACACATCTAAGACATGCAGGATTGTGGCCCTCGAGGACCAGGATTGCCCACCCCTGATGTAAGGGATAGTGGATATGTGATATATTGCAAGAGAGTAATCTACATTACATCAGGTTATTTACAGTAAAGTATGAATTGCATTTAAAGATGTTTTCAGTTTATTGGCTGCTGCTGATGCCACTCAGACCCTCTTGTCCCCCCGGTGTTGTAACCCGTGCCAGTGCCAACACCACTGCTGGCTGGCAAAAGGGTGTAGTCAGCCTCTGAAAGTACACACGAGACCAACTTTTTGTTTTGTTCCTAAATTGTAGAAATGATGGAATTTGGCATTTTTCTGGGAGACCTTAAACCGCAGTGAAAAATTCCCCCACTGCAGCACACTTAAAGAGCCTCTTGGGATATACTTGTTACTGCACCCAAATATAGCCCCAACCGTCTCAAAGTCATGACATAAACATGAGAGTTACTTTCATGTTGGATATTCCCTTTGAGATCTCGTTTTGATTTAACCTGATTCATGCGTCGCCTGGAATAAACACTGAAGCAAACACATCAGTATTGAATCATCCGTTGCTTTTGACTCAATCTTTGCGTGCCTGTTTTCTATCTTTAATCAGCAGGCTTGGGTCACGCAGTCTTAATGTGTACCAACAAACAGAATGGCTTAGTGAAGGAACATATTGCCCCACATTAAACACCACAAAGCATTGTTATGTTTGTAGTAATGTTTGTTTGATTGGACTGTGAGATGCTGGAAAGGTTAATGTTGAATAATTCAGTGTAGATAGCATAAAGACATACGTAATTATCATATTGTCTGTATTGCAAAAAAAAAAACGTATGGATGTGGTCAGACATTTAGAGAACAGTTTACAGTAGTTTTTCTGTTTTTACTAAATGTAGTAGTAGTATTAGTATACTAATACGATATTAGTAGTAGTTTATAGTCATTTATGTAGTCATTTGTGCTTTAATGTCGACCTTTGAGGAATAGAATTATCTTTAAAAAGCTTTGTATGTAGTTCAAGACAAGACTCAACCAAAGTCTAGCGATATCTGATGCTTTTGGTTCTTCTGTGCTCAGACTGTAGAAGAACTTTTACATTTAATAAAGCTAATTTAAATGTTGTTGTACTCACTTAGCTGATCAAACTACTGCTAATGTCTTACGTGCTCCGTGAAGTCAAGTTGATCTTTTCAAGTCACCTGATATTTTTTGAGCCTTTAATTCATTTACTATTTTCAGCATTAATGAATGAATTAGTACTTAGAATATTTTTAGCTCATCGGTCAGACCTACATTTAGATGAGAACGCTCTTTTCCTTTTATGTTGTGTTGAGGGGCTTATGTGTGTGTGTGTGTGACTCTTTTTCCTTTCTTCTTTTTTTTTTTGCTAGGTTTTGTGCAATGCATTGGACGGATGCCTAGGAATTAATGCGAGTGCACTTGGTGTTTGCCTTGTGAGGACAGACCTGCCACCATGAAGAGTGAGGTGCCATCTGAGGCCGCCAGCAGACAGGAGCATCTGAAGGAGCCACTGGTGAACCCAGAGCCCATGGAGGCAGCCAAGAGCTTCCCTAACAACATGGAGGTGATTGGAAAGGCTGGTAGCGACTTTGAAACCCTGTGTGAGCCCAGGCATCGGCCCTTGAGGGACACGGGGACACACAGAGACTCAGAACGGAGCCTCCCCGGGCGCAGAAAAAGAAAAGGCCAACAGGCAGGGCCGTCAGACTGCTCGTTGAAAGAGGGCCACATCAGTGAGAGTTCACTGGCACCTCAGCGCCCCAGAGTAGAACTTTTACAGCACCCCAGTGAGGATGAACATAATCATGAGTCCTCTTTTAGTGACTGTGCTTCCTCCCCTTCATCGAGTCTGCGATTCGGGGATTCGGACACTCTCAGTTCAGAGGACGATGGGGAAGCTGGAGCAACAGGGGGCCAACACAAGGCTCCTGCCCTGACAACAGGAGGGGCCACTGGAGTTGGCCTGCGCCCTGTTCTGGGTCGAACTCGGGGGAACCGCTCTCATAAGTGGGTGCGGTCTGAGACTGAGCCTGTGCTGCTGAAGCGGCCGTGTCTGAGCAGCCGACGGCCTCTGCATAGGAAACGCTTTGTGAAAACAGCTCCTGGAGGAGGTCAACGGACGCAGAAGCAAAAGGAGCGACTACTACTGCAGAGGAAGAAACGTGAAGTGATTGCACGTAGGAAGTATGCTCTACTCCACAGCACCAGTAGTTCGAGTGATGAGCTGAGCAGTGACTCTTCCTCCCCCTCTTCTACCGAAGCAGAGGACGAGCTGTATGTAGATGTCAGCAGCACCAGCAGTCAGCCCAACAGTGCTGCTGTAGCCACAGGTAATTACAAATTACTCTGGTACAGATTTATCGTTGAGTTGCGTTTCACAGCATGAGATATGTTTTTGTAGGCTCTCTCATGTAGTTAAGAGAGTTGGAAACCAAAAGGGTTGGCTTGCATAGCATAAAGCTGTGCCATCACAGAGTAACACTACAGAGGCCAGACTGTGTAATCAGGATCAGGCATTATGAGTTTGTATTTTTTTGATTTATGTATGTATTTTATCAATAACCAGTCAGCGAAAGAAGATTTAGATTTACACAGTACATCAGGGCCTTTTTCTGTTTGTCACTAGACAACATGGGCTTCAGAAGCATTAGCAGACAAAGTAATACATCACAACGTGGACATGTATTTGTGTGATTGTTTCTAGCAGTTTGTTTAAAAAAAGAAAAGAAAAGGCAAACAGTACCATCACAGTAATGGAAATTATGTTTCCTGGAGCGCACAGGCACAACAATCTCGAATGCTGCAGGAAAAAATGCAGTCCAGCATGAATTAACATATTTTAATCGAAGTACATTGATGCAACGTGAAATTAATATGCACTGAAAAGCCGAACCGAACCACAGGGAGGGCTGGTGCTGGAGACGAGGTGAACGTGTGTCATGCAGTTTGCAGCGACAGCTTTTAATCACAAAAAAGGTCGCCGGAGTGGTGCATTTTTAAAAATCCAAATGACCTCAATAGGCATATATTAGAGACTTCCAGCTCCCCTCATGGCACAATAAGGATTTAATTGGCTATAGCAAAAGTGTGATGATTGTAAAATGTCTCACTAAGAGAGCATTTTCCCTGGAAGGGGCCACGAGTGACTGAGCTGTGCTGGCATGAGTGTTTTGGTAACTAACCTAGACCGTGGCTGATGTCTGTAAGCACAAACAGGAATGCAGGAGTGAAACTGAACTTCAAACCGCAGAGATCCACATGGAAGCTACACCAGTACTGAGCGCTGAACACAGAAAGACTTTACAAACGGAGAGTTTGCACTCGTATCCAGCACAGACACCCGAGTTGATCTACTGAAGACGTAGCTTAGAGCAGGAGACTGTCACAGGTCGGCCCTGCTGCCAAGAAGAACCACAGCGGTGCGGCTAGCCCCTGCTATGAGGCAGTAGGGCAAACGCACGTCATTAGGGCTCAGCTTGCCATGGCGTGGCTAAAGCATGCTAACACAGGCTAATAGGAAACTCGATTATCGTCGATTTACTGAAGCAGGATCCAGAATCTTGAGGTTTTCATTTCACACGAGCTGATTTGATTCTCCCTCTCTCTGGTGTGTTCGTCTGGTGCTATGTAAAGACACAACTTGGTGAAAATGCAATAAACTGTACTGCAGCTTTTGCCTGCAGCTTTTCATTAATGTGATAAATGCTACAACATACATAAGACAATATTAGGCACTCCTGAAAAATGAATAGCTACCCCGCTGTGCTTCTCAGAGCCCAACACTTTACATGTGATAATGGAAACTAGGCTCGTTACAATAATTACATAATCGCATGATCAGTTATTTAAACTGATTTTGCATAATCGTTAAAATAGTTTCCCTTCATCTGTTTGAAAACAGCTGAAACTAACAAAAGTCATATTTCCGTCACTGTTTCCGTGTAGTTTCCTGCCTTTTGCCGTTTACCATTTGCATCCTCCTCTTCCGCTATAGTTTCAACTGTTTATTTCAACTGACGAGCATCTATTGACATGAACACTATGGATTTAGTCGCAAAGCCAAATGCCGTACCGCTCCTGTGGGCACATTTTACTTTTAAGACAAACTCTGAAACTGATGGAGGCAGAAAATGATCAGAGAAAGACAAATCGTTAGCTTCGATTATTCGTGTAGTGGTTATGCAACTGTCGGAGCCTTAATAGAAACTGCTGCCCTCTGTACCTGTTGGAATAACCGGTTTCTACGGCTCCTTCATTCAAACCACAACTTTTCCACACTCGTTTCCAGCGAGCGAGCGAGACTGTGAGAATGAGATCCTTTGAAAAGCCCCACCTCTATCTCGGCTCATTGTTTCTTTCATGTAGCCATTTAGCCTCAGCAATATTTCTGCTGCTGTGGCCCTCGGGGAGAATGGAAAGTTAGCTGTTGTGCCTCGGTGGTGGGAGGCAGGTGGGAGAAAACTCAGACACTGTTGAGCAGCAGCCTTTGCATGGAAACAGTGTGTCTCGGAGGAGAAACAAGGCATTTGTTTACAGCAGGAAGAAAGCAAAGGAGGCAAGTGATGAAACCTGCCTTTCAAATGTCCAGAGGTTGGAGCAGGTGTGTGTGATGTACCTGGGACAGAGTCTAGTCTTACCTCAACAAGTAAAGATAATAAAACAATATCTTAACTAAGCTTATGATAAATGCAAGTTACACCTGTGATCATACTAGCGACTGGCTGATCGATCGGCCGCCTACGTTGGACTTTAGGAAGTGATCACATGTGACTGATTGTATTTTAATTTGAGTGTTTGTTATCTAGTCGTGTTAGGACTGGCAGTACAAGATGGTGTTTACCTCACCAAACAGAGCAAGTTAGAATGGGTTGTTGTTTGTGTGCCTGCGTGAAGGCTTTACCAGAGTGTCAGGCAGCTAGACTAGCAGAGGGTGCTAAGCAGCAGTTCTCATGAGGCAGCTGGAATAGAAATTACACAAGGGAATTATGGGCTCCACTATCATGGCAATCCACTTAGTGATGCGCACAGAAACAGTCCGTACTACCGACGCATACAAAGTGTGCAGACCAACTTTGTCAGGAAGTCATTTCAGTAGAAGCTACTTTAAAATGGTCTCGGTTGTTTTAAAAGGCTCCTATGGATCAGATTTTCTGCTTAAAAATGAAAGCAGTGTTCATATTCATTTACATTTTGAAAGGATTTCATCGTATTGGTAATAATAATCAAACATATCTCAAAGTCTCATCTGACAGAATGACATCTGCGTTGAACCATAAAAGTTTCGTATGAGATTTACATTGAAGGCTTAAGCGAGCGAATGTGTAAGTTTGACTCACACACCCGATGCATGAGTCAGCAACTTTCACTTGCACTGAAAAATTGCGGCAATAATTAGAAACAGGCGTAAGACTGAAAGCACGATTAAACCTATAATGCCTTTGACTATGTGCTGTATATTATCTTCACCACGAGCAGGGACTAAAATTACAGATTTATGTCCGGACTTAACCCCACTACAAACCCATAGATTAAGCTGCGTGTTCAGTTACTAAAAAACACAGAGTTTACTTGCTGTCATTACCCTCCCGTGGCGCAGGCACAGTCTCCATTAAGACAGAAAAGGAAAAACGATGCATTTGTCTCAAATTAGTTTGCCGTGACTAACTTGTTTGTGATGAACAGGGTTCCTTGTGTACGATGTGGGTGGCATTAATGCACGCGCAAGACGCCAGTTGAGTTATATAACATACAAGTCACGAAATTGTAAATCACAAAATTGGAATCGGTATTTAAAAAGCTCAAAATATATGAGTGTGAATTTTGTTATTTGAATGTGTGAATGTTGGGGTCCTTGGTGTCTTCTGTATAGTCTGTCACAAAATAAGTTTTTGCAAAGTGTAGTACTTGCATGTAAATTATAAAACACAACTTTGTTTCAGTTGATCCATCACTGCAACCATTTACTGCAAAGACTTTGTCAAACCCCCCAGCAGACACAAACAGCTGCAGACGCCACAGATGCACAGGTTTTGTCATCATACTACTTTCTAGACTGCTTGGAGTCTGCTGGAGGACTCAGTCCCATACATGCACACCCTTGTGGAAAGTCTAATGCTGGCTTTAGTGAACACACTTAGTGAACCAGCGCTCAACTGAGTAAAATCTGCACGTGTGTTTATTGGTTGTTAGATCATATCAGTTTATTTGTTTTCATTTATTCTCCCATGTGATTCCTGGTTATTAAACTGTCAAAATCTAGTAGAGAGAGTAAAAATTCAGAAGATAAACTACAATATGTATTTGCCTTATTGTGTGTCTGGTGTATTTCATCCCTGTACAAACTTCCGCTGGTGTGTTCAGGTGCTCTGGACGAGGATGTGGTGGTGATCGAGGCATCTCCAGCTCCGGCTCCTGCTGTCCCTGCGAGCGAGGAGATCAATGTCACGTCGACAGACAGCGAAGTAGAGATCGTCACAGTCGGAGATGGATTCAGGTAGGCACCTCAGCTCTACAGCAGGCTGAATGAAATAAAGCGTCGGACGGTGTGACTCGGCCTCGAGCGGTGTGATCTTTGCTTTGCAGAATTAAATAGATTCGTATATGAATTCGACCTCTAGATGTGTGTTATAATGATTCTCTACATGTAAGGTAATGTTGGAATGTGGCTCTGGTATAGTGCTAAGACTTGTGAACACATATTTGTCAAAGAATCAAATAACGAGTAAAGTAATCAGATATTCACCAAGGTATTAAAAAAGCTGAGTAATTATTGCTGGTTCCTTTTACTGCCAGACGAACGCTACAGCTCCATGTCCTCGCCACTCGTGAGTTTTGTGGGTCTTTGCGTAGCCCCCCTACTTCCACCAGCTTGATTTGATTATCCCGCCTGCAACTGTCGCACATTGCAAGAACTTAAAATTTCATTCGTAGCCTTATCAAACCACATACAGTTGTGTTCCATGTCTCCATACTCAGTGTGTATTCAGCTTGTTTTGCTCGAGCCATCGTAGCTGCCTTGTGCGGTTAACCAGTGGACTAAATATTATAAACTTGCACTCATAAGGTATGGCACTCTCAAACCGGGCAGTGGTAAAAACGCTATGATAGTGTTTTGTATACTTAGCAGCATTCATTAAAGATCCATTCGAGACAGTTTGAGATTCTGCAGCTGCAGGTGTGACTCAGTTTGCTGAAGTGCAAACAATGCGTGAGAAAATACCACAGAGAATATACTAATGCGGGTTTTGCATGCATTTAGCCTTTCCTTTTAGACAGTTCACAGTTTTTCAGGGGCAGGAAACATGGGTAGAGTCACGGACAGGAAAGGTATCCGGCCAGATTCAAAACGATGCGATGATATATTATAAAGATAGGGTCAGAGTTAGGGATGGCACAAGAACAGACACCAAGTCAATGCAGGTGCAGCAACTGGTCCACTGCGACATAAGACACAACAAGAGTTGTTTAGGGAGACTTCTCGTGGATTAATCATAGCAACTGGACTTGCTTTAGTTCCTTGAAGACGTTCCACCTCTCATCCAAGAGGCTTCATCAGGTCTGACTGACTAGCTGGGAGTTGGATGCTGCTCGTTCCAGTAGGCTACCAACTTTATCGTTTATTGTGTGTGCTAGAGCACCCCAGTGTAAAATACGAGTTTTATGTTGAAATATCAATCCAACCATCCATTATCTATATATAATCCTCACTGGGGTCGTCGGGGGCTGGAGTCTATCCCAGCTGACTTAGGCAGGGGGAGGCCAGGGCGACACTTAGAGACAGACAACCAAGCACACTCACATTCACCAATTAACCTCAACATGTTTTTGGACTGTGTGAGAGGAAGCCGGAGAACCCGGAGAGAACCCACGCTGCGTGGGGAGAGCATGCAACTCCACGCAGAAAGATCCCGAGTGTCCTCACCGGGACGCGAACCGGCAACCTTCTAGCTGCGAGGCAACGGTGCTAACCACCATGTTGCAACACATTCATTTAATATTCTGTGCTTGGTATCGATGGTCGTGGTGCTGACTGCCAAATTTCTGGTATCGTTACACCCCTACTCTGAGCAAAGTGCAACCTGCTTTTGCAATATTATTTTAAAATACATTTTTTTATGGCTTCTGATCCAATCAGAAATAAGCTGAGGTTGGAGTTCCAGTAGAACAAACCGTAGATTGATGGGTTAGGATTGCAGAGCTATAAATCAATGCACAGGCAGGGTGGAAAGTGTCAGAAATGTTATTGATTATCACAATTATCAGAGAAATGTTCTCTTGTGAATAGCCAAGATCTGTTGGAGCCTGTGGCTTATTAAAGCTTTTCAGTAACATTTACATGACCGGTCATGTGCTGTTGTTCCCCTTTCTTTAGAACACGAAGAACCCCTTTTCGCTGTAGTCATCAGCTGTATTAGTTATTCTATTTATATGTTGTTTTTACTGCTGTAGTCTGTATGTCTGCTGGCTTTTATACAGCAGTAGGTTGACATGTTGCGGTGTTACTAATGTCTGCTTTTGGAGCGGTGCTATATGTGAACTTGGGTGTTAATCAATAGCATTCCCTCTCTCCATCGGGGGATTGAGTATTTTATAACTGAGTAGCAGTGTGGTGTGTTCATGAGCCTGCCACACATGTGATTGTGCTCATAAACAAGCAACAAACTGAAGCAGTGTATGTGTAACCTACAAATGCTCAGTTTAAATATGCAGCGGATGATGCAGCAAGAGAGGACAAAAAGTTTACAGTGACATTTACATTTTTTTTTGCCATTAAACATGTCTTGTTTGGAAATATATTTCTTTATGTATAAATTAAAGATGGCCAAAAAAATGTCTCTTTATGAATGCCCTTATTGTTGTGTGTGTGTGTGTTGATACCAAAACTTAAAGGAGAAATTGCTTAAATAACGAGGGTTTATTCCGTGATTTCAGGCCTGAGCGCTCTGGCTTCTTATTCACATCGAACGAGCTGACATCATGTGTTGCTGAAATGAATCGCGGCTCTGTTGCTTGGCTTTACTTGCGCTGCTCGCAGTGGAAAGCTGAGAAAAGCGGAACTTGTGGCACCAGTTATCAAATCGCATTTTAATTCAAATTGCTGTTATCAGTACGCCAGCAAAGACAAACATCACACATGTGCAACATCAGCTTTTAATGCTCCACGTGAGTCCTGCTTTGGTCTTTTAGAAGTAGCTCGATTTTAAATAGAGAAGCTCTTAATACTTTCTGCCCTCCTGGACTTTTTGTTTACAGTGATACTAGGTTATGATATTCTGCCGTTGTAATCATTCCTGTGTAGTATTTTCCTTATTGACGCTCTACTGTGGCTGCTGCCTGTATCGCTGCGTGTAAGCAGGTGTTGCAATCTTGATAAAGCTAGAAGAAGGAGTTAAGCGCAGATTGCTAATTGCTTGTGTTTAAAGATAAGTTGCTGGTTGGGGTGGAGCGCTTCAGCAGATTTTGCTTTGCTCATGAATTCTACGGCTCTGCTTACGCTGCCCAGAGAAAGCCGCCGTAGTGGAGCTGCATGCCTACTTGTTTATAGCCATGAAACCACATCACTCCGAGGGGACCTGCTCAGTGCTCCTTTTTATTTAACTTCCTTTACGAAACATCGTAGAGCCAACCGACTGTCTGGCTGCAGGTTTATAATTAGAGCGTCTCATAGGTGGATGGCAGATGGAGTGGCAGGGACGAAACTTTGAGGAGGTCACGTATTAAAACCATACGTCAACAACAACAACAACAACAAGTGATGGACAAACACCACAGGAGGTGTTTGAGTATTGCTATAAAACATGTTTACCCAACATTCCTAATAACCTGATTGTGTTTTTCCAACCGTCCAAGCCTTTCTAAATTGTTGATAGTTTGTTTTGAAGACAGTTTGAAAACCAGAACAAGTTCACACACATATACATGACAGTGATAGCTGAGATTGTTTCCCTGGTTATGATATCCGTGCATAAAATATCACGTCTTATTCAGTTTTGCATCACGTGTGACAGAGAAAAGCATAAAATCTCCACATCTGAGGAGTCAAAACATCGAGTATTTGACATTTTTGCATCAGTTTTAGCTGCTGATGAATTTGTTGTTCAACTATTTCGTTAACAAAACATGCAGCTCTGTTAGATTTTCATTAAAAGATTCACCGTTTTGTCTCCATGTTACACAAAGATTTAGGCAGAAGATGTTTGAAAAATTACCAGTGAGGTGAAATGTGAATCCTTTAGATTTGAGTGCCAAACAAATAACAAACTGTCTCGCCAAATCCGCTTAATAGCCATCATTCCTCTGTACATACTGATACGGCCCTTTGAAAGGAAATGGTTAAATAGGGGAGCTGACAGTGTTTTTTTGAACATGGCTTAAGCATCTATACGGAAATATACCGGGGATAAAAGAGGAGATAATCTGAGGGCTGGATCGTAGTTCTCTGTTTCTCAGAGGAGCTGCTGAATATTTATAACGTGAGAGCAATGCATTTAGAAGAGATGTATGCCATTGTCATCCTCTGCAGCCACTTCCATTTTCCTCACCCCTCTGAGAGTCTTACTTCCCCATTCTCATAACATGACCTCCTGTCTCAGTACTCCCCTAATTCCTCATGTAGGCGATTATGCAGCTGAATTCACCAACCTCTGCCTCTGTGTTAACCTCCATCTGTCTCCCTTTTTTATTTTTTTTAAAACTCTCCTCCCCGTCCCCCCCACTTCATATTAACGTATCAGCGATATCTGGAAATAGTTCCTGGAAGTGATTACGCCGAGCTTGGAATGTCACGGCTTGTCTAATCTGCCTGTTTTCCTCACTTTCAAAGATGTCCTGTCTCGCTGGAGAATGTAGGGATGAGCCTCGCTGAACGGGGGGATGGGCAGCAGCAGAGCAGGAGGGCGGGGAATCAAAAGGCCAACAGAATGAGCAATGAAATCTTTGTTCACACAGCCACTTGTCCAATTTGGGAATGTGTGTGATTTAAGTCAATACAGGGACAATATGCATACAACCCTGCAGATTTACTGACTTTTTGTAGTGTTTGGGAAATCAAGATTTATCATTGACTGGTCAGCTGGCTGAGTGGCTACATATGATGTGATTTATTTCATTTTGACTCTGTGCAGTTTCATTTACTTTAACAGGCTTTGCGGTGCTTTTATAGGCACAATTAGGTTTGTTTTAATCAAGTAAAATGATATGATTTATACACCACAAAGCCTGCAGTATAGTTTTTCTAGTATTTCTATGTAACCCAGGACATGAGAGTCGCAGTCTTTAACTTTTGCAGCACAAAGGTTTGGACAGGATTTGGACAACTTCTCTTTATTCTCAGCTTGTACAAAATATGCAAGTTTAAATTCAGGTTTGCAACACTTGCAGAAAAACAGAATAAAAGCTTCTGAAATCAAGTCAATGCGACCGTTTTCAACCCAAACCTGTGCCTCTCACATTGCTCAGTGACATGCTGTCACTGCGATTATCTCAGATTTGACCTGCTGACTGCCATTTATTTGTTCATGCGCTTCCACAATTGAGTCACTTGCAAAGCAGTGCATTAGGAGAAGATTCCAGTGTTTTAACGGTGCACTGTGGGCCGCATTTGGCAGCTGTTTTACCCGAAGCGCAGTGAGATACAATAAACATGGATTATGTGGCTGACATGGATCAATCAAAAGGCCTTGATCAGTCCCTGCCCTGATTCTGCAGATCAGCTCAGGACATGCATATCAGTAGAGTCACAAATGGTTTGAATATTATCAGACTTTCTGTGAGTAGTGCACAAAACACATTTCTGTCTTCAGAGTTTTAGCTAGTTGTCAGCTCAGAGAACTACAAATCCTAAATTATGAGGACATATTTAATGTGTTTGTTGGTGCAAAGCTTAAATCCTGAGCTTGTTTACCACTTCTACACTGTGCTGTTCTCGCCTTATATTATCTCCTCCTGTCTACTCCCTAACTCCCAGCCTTAGCTGTCCATAGCATCAGTCCCAGCAGTTTACATTACCGCAGTGCTCTGATCCCCGGGGTGTGTGGCTCACATCACTTTGGCTTGGCACAACCTCAGCTTTGCCAAGCTACCCATTCCCATAGTGTTCATATTTACAATGTACTGTTTTCCTCTTTGCTGCCGCACCCCCCCACCCTCAGGGCTTCACAGTGGTAAACAGATATTTACAAAATAATCCCAGGTCTGCTTAATTAGGAACTCATCCCAAGTGGCTAGTCCTGCTCCTTGGGATCAACCCAGAGCTGAGGAGGCTGGCCAATTACACCTCAACACAACCACCACCAACCCCCCCTACATACCACCCTCACTGCTGTGTGCTCTGTACGGGGTTGCAGCCGTGTGTCTGTGTTTGTTTGCATATTCTGCACAAGTTTGCTTTAGCGATTTGTGAAGCATGGAAGTTAATAAGCTTCCTCCCTCTATTCCACTGGCATTGTGCAGCTTGTCTCACAGGAAGCTGAATTGGATGCAGACAGTATGAGCTAATGGGAATCCCCCTTATCACAGACAGCAGTGAGGAAGGCATTTCCTGTGTTAAACACATCCAAGGAATGCGATCAAAGCAGGCAGTTAATTGAGTAGTTTACAAAATGAGGAATAGATCACTAATTTAACCAGTTGGTAACATCACAAAACGTTAGTCACAGTAAATGTTTTAGGCACTAACAGTAAAGTGAAGAAGCTTTCAAAAAACAATGTCATGAACACTTCATGCAAACAGAAACAACACACAATTTTTGAGAGTAGTTGGCAGCAGAGATGCACGATTAACTGAGTATTAATTTCGACTTCCCAAAATGAAAAATACATGATTGACTGCAGCATTGATTGAAAACTCGCCTTATAGGAAACAGCCTGTGTAGATGACATCGCTTGGTTTCAGTTTGCATAAATGTGACATCACATCGCCTTAGTTCAAGTAAGTTGTGATCACACACCTGTCAGAGTTGCAGCAGTAACTGAGTGAGGAGGCTGCAGGCTTCCCTCTGCTCAGATACTTAATACATACTTGGGAAGTGCAGTGAAAAGATTTTGTTCTGCCGATTAATAATTGTGATCTCAATATCGATCGAAGTCGTCGTGATTATCATTTTGGGGCGTAAACATGCAGCCCTGCTTGTCAAGTGGGTTGTTGCAAGAATCTTAGAGAACATTCAGTGTGATTTTAAAGCTTTCTCAGGGTCTTCAAGTGACTCCTTGATGTGGAGAACAGCTCTGTGGGTTCATACCATCTGTACTATACACCTCATCTGTCACTTCTTTTACTCTAGCCGTAATGAAGCACATAATTCCTATTGGACTTTTCTATTCTGTTTTCTTTTTGCTTTTCAATCGAGGGGGAAATATTTTCGGAGGTCTTACAGCTAACACAAAGACGAGCTTGTTACAGCTTGTTGTGTTGACACTCAGAGCCCATTTAAAGCCTCCAATTCACCTGACCTGTCTGTCTTTGGTCAGTGGAAAATCTGAGCAAACACAGAGAAAGAAATCATTTATATATGGATTATTTAGTCAAGTTTCTATGAGTTAATCAGTAAGAATCACTGAGCAACTCTATAATCTGAGTTGATCCATCTGAAGCTGTGCTGTTGGCAATCAGCTCCACTCATTTCCCACTGCTCATGTGTGTGTTTTTTTTTTTTTTTTTTTTAAATCTCTCATTTAGCAGCAGCGAAATCCCCCCTCGCTACGCAGCTCCATGGTATCCAGCTTTACGGCACTCCCATACAGTCTCTTGTCTCTTGTCCCTCGGGTTCATTCCTCTGATCACCTGGTTTTCCAGCACCGTGGAGGGAAATGTGGCTATTCCCCAACCTTTCACTCCAGTCTCAGAGGCCAAGGGGCAGAGCAACAGGAGCCTTTGAGAGAGAAAATTAAAAGGAAGAGAAGAAAAAGGGCCAAAGGCAGGCCAAGAGAGAGGTGCAGAGCATTTGAGCGAACTGTAGGAAAGAAAAAAGGTGTTTGGAAAGAATGGAAAGATTTAGATTTCAGTGGTGGTGGATGCAGAGCTCCGTCATGGCAGTCCTGAGAGAACAAGCTGTAGTTTCTCATGAAGCTTTCACACAGATGGCTTAATTCTTTTAAAACAGAGCTGAAAATGGACACGTGCCAACCGAAAGACTTTATGCTTTTATTATATTCCCTCCATGCACCTGCATTAGGCTTTTAAATCTCGTCGTGCGTGCTCCGTGTATACAATGACAATAAAGGAATCTAATCTTATCTTAGGTGTTCAAGGACGTTTGATTTTATGTTTGTATGTTTGCCACATAGTCCTGCCATGCACAGTTTTTTTAGACACTGCAGTGAAAGCAGTGTGCTACACCAGCATCCTTTTGTCAGAGCGGCTGCTGTCCTGGACATGAACTTGGAGTGTCTGGCTCTGGTGTAGCAAATGCTTCACTGAGCTGTGAGAATATTCCTGGTGGTCCTGCACTTCAGTTTGGTGTAACAGGTGTTCTTTTTTTTTTTTCAATGTCTGTACCTCCACAGGTCACGCTCAGTGGGTGGTCTTGGCAGGATTTGGGCTAATAGTTGCTCCCAGAATCGTCTCCAGGAGCCACGTGGACGTCACAGACTCTCCACTGTCATCCAACCACTGCGTCAGAATGCTGGGGAGGTGGTGGACCTCACCGTCGATGAAGACGGTAAGTTCTCCATCCACGCACGTTTTAGCCACGTCTGATAACTGAGCATAGTTTTCAGTGAAGTCTCACTTCTCTACTTGTCTGCCTCCCACCTGTGTGAATAATGTGTTCTCTATGCAAGCTGTTGTATATGTGAAATAGGATCTATGCTTTTTACTGTTGTATCTCAGTGTTTGTGTGGCTTGTCTTTTATGTGCTTGACTTTTCATTTTTCACCCTGGACTTTTTTTGTCAAGGTGTTTCAGTCCTTCTAGTCATTCCACATGTCAATGTCTTGATTTGTTTATTGTTTATTTTTCAAATTTAGACACACAATAAGAGCTCTATACAAGATTTAAGGAGCCAGTGTGCTAATGATGACTGTTACCAAAAGCAATCTTAAACATGCAACCTCAACCACTACCCTAATTATTTACATTTATATTTGTATTTACATTATACGAGCACTTTGTTTTGCGTAAAAGTGGACTGCTTTGCAAACTTTGTCGTTTGTGTCTTGAGTCGTGTGTCAGCCTCTTGAACGGCCCACGCCCATGATGGATAGCAAAATGGTAGGGCACCGAGTATTAGAGTATTTGCATTTCTTAGGAGAAAGAGGGGAAATTAATTTGTGAATATGAAAAGCAGATGGAGTGCACACACTGGAATGCTAATAAGATCTGCTCCTCGACTCCGCGGCTAAGCCTCTGCAGACAAGTACACACATGCTACAGTCCACACTACAATTATTCTTTTGCAGAAAAAAAAAAAAAGCGTCAAGCTGGATTTTAGGTGGTCACGTGAACTGTGAAAATTGTGCTTTTAGACAACAAAGAAACGTAGAACTGGTACATCTAAGGGTTGTTGCATTATGAGGTTTGTTATTTTTGAATGCTAATGAGGCATAAAAGGAATCGCATTAATAGAACAGATAGGTTTGGAACCACAAATGCAGTCACAACCCAGACACACATCCCTGTTCTTGTAGTGAGCTTAGATGCTGTTTTGAAACATCTACAAATAAAATATTTTTTCGGATCGATTGACATCCCTTTCTGTCAGTAACTCGAGCCGTGAAAGCGAACTGTTGTTTTGGCATTGCCTCTTCTGGCGTGATTCCTGTAGCTCCTCCTCAAAACACAACTGTCATTAATGTGCCTTATCTACATGATGACTTGACAGTTTGTTTGTTTTTTGTCTCCCCTAGATCTCTCAGTTGTGCCAACAACCTCTGGCAGCATTCACCCTCAAACAGTCAGGTCGTCCTCGTCATCATCTTCCCATCATGCCTCTACCTCAGAGCTCAATGATGCCCCAGGCCCTTCCACTAGCTGCTCAGGTTCAATACCTGAAAGTATGCACACACAGAGGCCAAGTGGCTCTGCTCGCACAGCCACAGAGGGTAAGACAGGACATGGCATGTTGAAACCAGCTGCTGTCGACCGTTTCATTTCAACTCTTGCCCAAAAGCGGTTTGGGTCAGCGATTACTTCTCTCAGCTGCTGATTAATGTTAACAAGATAAACTATGAACCAATCTGCATTGTGTAGTCACGTCTCTGTTCTTTTTCTGCCCTGTAGTATGCTAACTTGCTGTCTCGTCCTACATTTCATTTTGCTAACGATATGTCTTCTCTTCATCAGATGACAACAGACCAGGTTTGTCAGGTACAGCGGGAGAAAACGCAGGCACAGCCATGCCCAGACTCCCATCCTGCTGTCAGCAGCACTCCCCGTGTGGAGGCCCCTCTCCTGGTCACCTGTCCCTGAGCCACTCCCATTCAAGCTGTTTGCAGGCGTCATCTTCTCAGCAGACCAGCGGCTCTCAGCACAGCCACAGCCACAGCAACGCTCACCACTTTCTCCACCATGTCCATCATCCAGCACCGCAGCCCCCGGGCACCGTGCCCTTTCAAGAGCCGAGCTGCCCTGTGGAGCGACCCAGCGCTCTTCCCGCCCCCTGCGCTGGAGTCAGCAGCAGCAGTAACAGCAGCAGTAGCAGTAACGCAGCCCATTACCACGACCAGGTACGGCTGTGCTCTGTTCAGTGCCAGCACACTGCAGCTGTACCAGAGTGTTGGACTGACGAGCATGCAGTGCGTCTACTTAACCCTGGTTTCCATGGCCACCAAAACACACATGTATCGTTTTTTTGTTAGCAAAGAAAGGCACATTTAGCGTCTTCAAAGTAGTTGACAGAGATCACATTTTAAGTAATAACATGATGGTCTTTGATTTCATTCGTTGCTAATTTTTTTCTCTCTTTTGCCAAAGCATCAGTGCATCACTAATAAAAGAAGGTCATTCCTGCTGTCTGACTTGAAAGAGCTCGTAGCTAGAGAGTGAAGGAAACAGAATACACAAAGGTTTCCAATCTATGTTTTCACTCAGCAGCACTTAAGAGTAGATTTCACTCTGCACGGTACATGACGTGAGCCGTGGGAAAAAAGAAGACACGTCGTGCATTCCTCAGGAGAAGTTTGTTCGGCTCCGTTCTTTAACATCTCCGCTTTCCTCCCACAGCAAACTCTGCCAGTGGACCTGAGCAACAGCAGTGTTCGGAGCGGTGGAAACAGTGGGGCTAGTTTCCATGGCAGCACTTCGGCCTTTGACCCGTGCTGCCCAGGCTCCACCTCGCGGCCTCCCGCTTACGTTTCCCATGCCACCCCTGGGCCCAGCCAGCCAGCTGTGGTGGACTCGTTCGGCTCCTCCATGGTGGCTCAGCCCCAGCCGCAGACGCAACCGCAGCCCTGCAGACATTACATGCACCCATCTTGTGAGTGAACGGAGATCCAGGATTCGTTTAATTCCTCTGAGTTTTTAACGTATCAGATGGATGTTCAAGTGTCTGCCGTTGCGTTACAAAAAATTCGCTCATTTGCGGCGACTAGTGAAAATTGGCAGACAGATGCACTTCTAAAACCTAATGCTAATAGTAATTAACAGAGACTGATGGCTAATGTGCCAAGTGCTGAGGGAACTGTACCAGGCAGAGGAAGTTAATTGCTACTTAGAATATTTCAGTATGGAGACTGAAGCGATGTGACAAGGCTCCCCGGTGGGCTTGTAGTAAGAGCTGGTGGCCGCTGGTGCCTGCGCTCACCTCTCCCTCGCCTGGTACTCGCCTTCCTTTCACTGCAGCACAGACAAACAGCAAGGGAGTGTGCATCGAGAACAACTAGAAGTGAAAGTATTTATTAAATGGTTGAATCACAGTGACGAATATGGTTTGCTTTGCTGGAAACCTGTTATGTTAATAACAACAACAATAGCAAAAATACAGCGACAAACGCATCATCAGTAACTTGATGTGTGTCTGTTGCCTTAAAGTATGAATATAGAAGCCTTTCAGAAACATTTTGACCGACGCCTGTGTAACCAAAGCCAGACAAAGCTTCAACATCTGTACCATAGAAAGTTGTTCACCTGAAATTATTGTAGAAAAAAAGCATTATGAGATTATTAAAAACACATCAATGAGTAGCTTCTTGATTACAATGAACGTGGGCACTGCAGTTT
>NW_007579273.1:163880-174573 GCF_000690725.1 Stegastes partitus
TTTCCATGAGATTTTCTTTATTTTTTTAACAAAGTTAAAAATTTTTGCCAGCCTCGTCGTTCCGCGTTTAAAGATGTTTCACCTCATTTTTTCCCCTTTCTCTTACCCAGACGGCTCCCTAACACGTTCACTGCATCATCAGCCTTCCTCCGCCTGCCCTCACTCTCATGGGAACCCACAGCTCACACCTCAGCCCCCTCCGCAAGGCGAGTTCGTCATTCCCCACACCTTTCATGCACCGCTGCCATCCCACCCTTCGGGCCACGCCGTGCCCCCTGCCCCTCCCCCTCCCCTGTCCACCCACCACCTCTCTACTTCAAGTGCCCCACTGGCCCAGCATCTTCCCACGGACCACCAGACCCTGCCGCACCATTTGCCGGCGCTGGGGGCTTCGGTGCAGAGGCTCCATCAGCACGAGATGCTGCAGAGGATGGAGGTCCAGAGGCGCAGGATGATGCAGCACCCAACGTGAGTACTGCCGTCCTCCAGCACAGATTGAAGACACAAGAGTTGTTCTTTTTGGAACCTGAGTTTTACTTTTCTTTGCAGACGAGCACACGAGCGCCCGCCGCCCCACCCCCACAGAATGCACCCCAACTACGGCCACGGACACCACATCCATGTGCCACAAACTATGTCTTCCCATCCTCGCCAGCCTGAGCAGAGAACAGCATGGTCAGTACCCGGCAGCCACGAGGCTCGCAAACTGTTGGTTTTAGCGTTAATTCCACCCAAGTTTCCTATCAGCAAATCCAATATTATGAATGTTTAATGCGACTGTGGTTCCTCAGTTTTATCTTCAGGCCTGGTAGAGAAAGTATTGATGTAATAATGACTCATCACTGTTTACCAACAGGGAGCTCGGCATCGAGGCTGGAGTAACCGTGGCACCGTACGCTTCGGGGCATCTGCACTCCCACCTGCCCCACTATCACCCTCCCCCAAGACTGCACCACTTCCCTATCCCCTTCATGGTGAGAGGAACCCTCAGAACACATGCATCCATTAGCATACATGAAAACGAATCACTTTCGTATGAAGTCTGGCTAAGATTAATGGTGTTGGACCCTTATTTATAACATCAGTTATTTCAAGGATGGTTTAGTGAACCACATGAATAATGCATCAGCAATTAATAGTGGCTCATCAAGCATTTCAAGTGCACACTCAACAAATCCAGAATCCTTGAGACACATCCAGGGCGAATACAGTCGGCAGGTTCCTGACGTTATTATTACATTGTTATTGTAGAGTTCATCATTTTAAATCGTATACATCTGTGGCCTTCGTCGATACGGATTCGCCTCGCAAGCACTTCAGAAAAATAAATACTTATCTTAAAATTCAACTTCACAAACACCACATGGACATCTTTCTCAGAGAACAGCAAGTGTTCTTCACATAGAATACAACTCTGGGAAGATGTACACATGAATCCAAATGAAAGACTGTACTCAGAAGTAACCTGTTGTGCATCTTCTGCTTCCCTCCTCGCAGCACACTGGCATATCTGAAGTGACCTACCCGCACATTAGGTACATCTCATCTAGAATGACTGGTTTTGGAAGAACCTATGAGGTGAGGACCGCTTCTGTTTGTTCCTAAATGAGTAAATGTAAAGCCAGGGGACAGATACGGCAGATATACAAATGACAGTTTCGTTTACCGCTGCTGACGTTACTGTTAACTTTATATGAGCTTGACTTTCATCGTTATTTTGATCCTGTCGAAAATAGGACGATTGTTGGTTTGTTAGTAGTCAAAATGTGTGCAGCAATTCAATAGACACGCCCCAGAAAGGAAGAGAAAGGGTGAGTGTTTATACGAGGAAAGTCTATAGTTCTATAGTGTGAATGCAAGGTTTGTTTTTTCTCCCAAAATATTTTTATTGAGGAAAGTAATGGGAAACAACAACGAGAAATACAATCCACTTTTCCTTTTCTTTCTTTTTTGACAACATACATTCATACATGTAGATACGCAGGCATGAATGCATACGAGCACAAATATATGCCAACATTTAATCACACACATGCACATAAGAGCAAAACAAACCCCCCTCCCATCCCACCTCAACTCAGCACAACATGACCAACGTACAATATTGGCCATGCAAAATATATGAGACACAAACAGTTCGGGAATGTCAACGCAAGGTTCTTAACTCATTAGCTTTTTTTTTTTTCTTCGTTCAAGAACCCCAATTCACTGTCCGCCGCTATAGCTCACCTGGTTGAGCTGGCGACCCACGTACAGGGGCTATAGTCTCCATGGGTTCAAATCCCGCTCACGGCCCTTTGCTGAACCCCTTCCCCCATTTTTCTACCCCACTTTCCTGTCTCTCTTTCAACTGTCCAATCCAATAAAAGCAAAAAGGCCAAAAAAATGAAAAAAAGAACCCCAACTCACTATTATTAGATTCATTTTAGTTTAAAGCAATCTTCTTTTTCATTTTTCTCTCAATATAGTGGTATAAAAGTGCACACAATTACAATTATTTGGCAGATTCTGCACATATCCATGTGTGATAAAAGGCAAAATCTGGGTTAGAAGACGAGGAGGAAAGTATGTAAAACAAATCATAAACATACGTACATCTGCCGCTGGGATTAACACTGCCTCTTATTTATTCCACACATTCGCCCGACCTCAGGCTCCTTCGACGCCTCAGTCACACACAGCTTCATGTGTTGCAGGATGCAGGACAGCCAGAGCTCAGTTATATGCAGAGCAGGTTGGCCGTTAATTGCGAAGTTTGACCCCCTGAGCTCTGGTCTGCATGTCAGAGTGTCCTTGAACAAGATGCTAAATCCCAAATCGCTCCCAAAAAACGTGTGGGAAAGTTGTTTTGAACAGAAGCGCCTGCCAAGTGAATTTAATTTAATTTCACTCGCCCGTGCTCGCTTCATTTCTTTAATCATCTCAGGGGTCAACAACATGTTGACTCGGTAGGTAACAACAACCCCGATGCTGCATAGAAAACTGCACAGAAAGTAATTTAGATCTTTTTGGAGGTGTGTTCACGCTTGCATGCAACCATTGACTAAATTCAAATAATCATCTCATCCATTACTTTTTTTTGCTAACTCATTTAGCTGAAGGATTTAACCACTAATTGGATATTAAGGTCTTTTATTTTAAAATAGACCCACCGTGTTCACTGGCGTGGGGGTCCTGGTGTAAACAGGAAGCAGAGGGTTGGTTGCTTAGTTGTAGAAAACGCTCTGGAAGACGACCAGCGATGGCAAAAAAGTACGAGCACAGATTTCCTTCAGTGTACAAACAGCTTCTAGCGTCGACAACAAGGTCAGCAGCGCTTGGAATTCTGTTATCCATGTTCAACTGAAGACCTCCTCTGGTGAAAATCCAGCTTTTTACCTCGTTATCATGTCCATATGGTGGGGTTTTTATACACATCATGAGTTAAATCAGCAGACGACACCATGGCTGAGCGTTTTCACCTCCAAGATGACGCTTTCAAAATCACAGATTCAGACTTCTGGGGCATAAATCACTGAATTAACCCAACACGTCGTAGCGTAGAGTAGCTTCACAGCGTTTGAGCAGAGTCGTAGGTGAGCTGTTGTGCTTGAGCTGCAGCTGGCGGGGCGGGTGCATACCTGATGCAGGGACTTTGACAGCAAGCAGCGGCGTAGAGTTACATGTAAGACATTTTAAGAAGCGACAAAAAACATCTAACTTCGACTCACACAGAGATGAGTTTTTAACCCTTTGTGGGGCACGTGACCATATTTGGTAGCTTCCTCGGATGCTGTAGAAGCCAATAATGTAATAACTGCTGTTTAGCGCACGCAAGAGAAACCTCAGTTTGTCCAAACGTGTCGTCTGTCGGCCTGAGAGTGTGTTTGTACCTCCACCAGGACCTGCTGCATTTAGAGGAAAGACTGGGGACTGTGAACCGAGGAGCCTCTCAGGGAACCATAGAGAGGTGCACTTACCCACACAAGTACAAAAAGGTGAGCAGCGGTCAGCGTGTGTGTGTGTGTGTGTGTGTGTGTTTCTATGTGTACATGCTTGTTTAATAGCCTCTGACGATGCTGTGTATGGTTGTGCATGTTCTGTTACAGTTTATTCTGGGACAGAGTGCGCAGTGGTCTTTTGTGCTCACGTATGCTGTTCTTAGAACCTACTGTAGTTGTCTTTTTTCTACCAGTTGTGAAGTTATTGTTGGGGGAAAGTTTCCTTAGAGGTTTCCAAATGTATCTAAATAAGCAATCTAACACCCTGCCACCCAATACAGAAGGTGTTGGAGAGAGACATTGACCAACAGTTAACCCCTGAAGCTTGGGCATCTATTGGGAAAAATATGCACGCAACCCCAGAATCGGTGAGAAATAATGAACAAATCAATCTGGAAACATGTCTCTGCTCACATGTACAGTAGATGTTAGTGGTAGTCTTGGGGGCCAGGGGATTCGGCTAATAACTTTGATTTGAATAGTTTTGATTTGTTTAGCTTTAGAGACAACACATAGATTTTTTTTTTCTGTTTCAGGACAAAATGACCATTCTCTCTGTCCCCAAATTTAATGGTTTTTGTCGAAGTGTTTTTGTTTTTTTTTATAACATAGCTATACCACTTTATCTTTAACATGATACCTTTAATACTACTTTGTATTTGTAATGTTACCGCAGTGTTTTAGTTGAGCAGTTTTGTGTTTAACAAAGTGAATTAATAGGACTTGTTAACCATCTGCTATCTGCCGATCGATCCAAAGTCACGTCTCCCAACGTTTCTCACGAACAGAGGAAGCTGCACGGTAAGCAGGACGAGGACGAGGGCGCAGACGAAGACACGGAAGAAAAATGCACCATCTGTCTGTCGATACTGGAGGAGGGGGAGGACGTCAGGTAATCGCCGGCCCTCCTGGGCGTCCGGCCCACTTGTTGCATGCCGGTTTTTGCTCCGTTATGCTTTTAAGTCGCGCGCAGACAGGTGGGACGGCAGGTGTGGTTGTTCCATTTTTCCCCCTACTGTCTCGTGAGATGCTTTTTTTTTTTTTCCTTCTTCTTCTCTAAAACCCAAAGGTATTCGAGTAATCAGCAGAAAATCCCAGAGTGCCTTAAAATTACCGGCCTCATGGAGCTGCTTTTTGGCACACGCTCTGGGTTTTAAAGAGGATTTTCTGCCCTCTGTTGGTGTGAAAGGAAGGCATGTTTAAATGCAGTTTTTAGAAATAAATTAAGTTTGTTTGGAACTTATTAATTTTAAACTAATTTAATGTGAATCTAATAACAGCGAGCTTGTCTTCTACTCAGTGAAAGACTGGCAGGAGTCCATGGCATCATCTTGAAAGCAAATTTGACGTCGTAGCTTTAAATGTAGATCAGAGTCTGTACATGAAAACTGAAATATGTGAAGACAAACGACGGATCCTCTGTTTACTGTCTACAAATTCCATGAAAAGACCAAAACCTTAGAAATGTTTTACATTTTTACCCACTTTAGCCCAAAAACAAACCTGAAGGTGACAAACAGAATCTCACAGAAGACACCAAGTACTTCATACAACGTCAGAGAACCTCAGTTATTGGTTTAGATGCAGCTGCTCATGTGGGATTTTAGCTCAAGATTTCTGTCCTCAAAAGCTACAAAACCTGTAAATCAGCGGTCCCCAACCCGTTTTTGCACCACGGACCGGTTTTAAGCAACATTTTCTACAGACCGGTCATCGCGCACATAGAAAAAAATAATTGTTTTTTCTATTTAAAAGTTTCATAAATGAATAAAATTACTTGCTAAGTCCATATTTACTTCTTCTATCTATCTACTTCTTCTGTCTCAGTATCGAGTCTCTTTCCAGAGAAGCTGAGATGTTTGTTCTTTTATTTATTTCGGCAGCGGTTAGACTGACGGCTTCGTTTAACGGCCGAGTGTGAAAACTAATAAGAGTCAAGTGCGAGAAACAAGACGGGCACGATGGGAAGACGAGCTCGTTGTTTTTCAAGATAAAACACCCTGCAGACTCCGCTGGAAATAAAAATAAACCAGTCAAATGTTTTTGTTCTTTCTGTGCGGCCCGGTACCAAATGACCCACGGTCCGGTGCCGGTCCGCAGCCCGGTGGTTGGGGACCACTGCTCTAAAACACCCAGATTCTCCCTCAAGTTTCTAAGCAGTGGCTTGTAGAGATGTCTGAAGATTCTCAGTCATCCAGGTCGTGGTTTTCATCCAGGTCGTCTGCCACAGTGGAGTTCGTTAGGGTCCATAACGGGGTACTAACGACTCGCATAACGAGTGGGAGGAGCAACAAACCCCCAATTGAAACCAAATCTCAGGTGTTAATGGATCCTTTAGGATATAAGTGTCTGGAACTCCCAACTAGTCAGTCAGACCTGATGAAGCCTCTTGGATGAGAGGTGGAACGTCTTCAAGGAACTCAGGCTACGATTAATCCACCAGAATAATGGCTTGTAAATAATCATCTTGTTCAGGACGCAGATTAAAATCAAGTGTTGCAAGTCGATTTGTTAGAATAAAAGTTGTATCTACGTTTTTTTTCCACAAATGGAGAAAAAAAAAAGAGGATCACAAACGTATAGTTTCTTTTATTTTCTTTACCAAAACGTCCAGTAATTTTCCCCCAAACAGCCGACTAACGCGGTTTCAGCTCAAACAGGAGTAAACGCTGCGTTTGTCGGGGACTATTTTCGGCCGTAGATTTGATGCGCCGCTGAGTATTTGGAGCAGCAGGATGATTTATGTGGGATCGTCTCAGAATAAACGTGTTTGTGTTCATGGTAATGAAGGAACATGTCATCCATTGGAAAGGTGTGACTGGTTGTTTTTTTTGTTTCCTCCTCGGAGCAGAGAGCCAAGATTGAGGCATCAGTGCTGTTTGTTTGCCTGTTTTCTCAGGACGATTAAAAAAAAAAACTACCTGCAGGAATGTCTGAACACTTGGTGAGGAGGTGGAGCAGGGAGAAGCCGTTGAGTTTTGGGGCAGATTTTTGTTAAATTTCTGCCCCTCTAGAGCGCTGTGATAGAGACAAATCAAGCCGGGTTGGATTCATTCACTGCACTTTTCATGGGATTTGGTGATAATAGCAGACGTGATCTCTAAACAAACAATTAAGCAGGATGTCGTTACGATTAGAAAACTATCCCGACCAGTTCCAGAGCAAACAGGAAGCAGCTGGTTTCATTGTGTCAGCAGGTTGATTTAAAACATTTGTCTCTCTGTGTCTCTCTCTGCAGACGTCTACCATGTATGCACCTCTTCCATCAGCTGTGTGTGGACCAGTGGCTCCTCACCAATAAGAAGTGCCCCATCTGCAGAGTGGACATTGAGGCGCAGTTGTCTGCCGAGAGTTGATGCTGTTTGTTTTTTTTTTCTTAATAACAACTTCTTTTGTTGAAGATTTTATTTTGAGATCATATTAATTTTCTCTTCAGTACTGCAGTCAACCAAAGATGGCATGAATTACCTGCGCAGCTCTACTACGAGAAAATCGAATAAATTTAAAAATAAAAAAAAGAGACAAAACAAAACAAAACAACAAAAAAAAAGCATCGAGCCTAGAGTGCCAGCTATCACATTATTACTACAACAGCTAGGATTCTCCATTAAGGGTTTAAGATTTTATTGTATTTATAAAAGCTTTTATGTAGCTTTTGATTGTTTCCTCAAGTGTCATTTTCGTTTCTCTGCATGTTTCCTTGCAATGCATTTCTTTGCACATATAACGCGGGCTCCAGGCGGCCCGGCGAGTTGCAGGTGAGGATAGCTGCTCTAGTAAAGACGCATTTCTGTAAACAACCTAATGCCTTGCTTTACTAGAATAGAATGTCAACCTCCAGTTTTGAGAAAAAACAAAAAAGATTTTTTAAAAAAAACAACATTGCAGGATTCATTTTACCAATCATTGTATTGATTAGTTTATGTTTAGAAGATGTGGATTGTTAGTGAAAGATGTTTTTTTTTTTCTTTTCTTTTTTTTAAAGTCAAGACATTCCTAACTAGGGAAATATGTTAACAGATCAGCTGCTGTATTAGTGCACACCCAGTATTTCTAGAGTGGAAATAAAACTCCGATGTTCACCTCACTCCCAGAATATGCACATGCTTTTGCTACACCGTTAACCACCATCCCATGTATTTTAGAGAACAAGAAAAAGAATGTCACGTCCCTCTTTATCTCTCTCTCTCTCTCTCTCTCGACTGTTTTTTCTAACCTGATCGATTGTCGGCAAACTGCTGTGAATCTTTTCTTTCTTTTCTCGTCGGGGAGGTTTCCTTCCTTCCTGCGACGCTTAACTCGGTTTCTGTCGGATGATCTCAGGTCTACACGTGTCTAAAGTAATTTCACACAAGCCTGCAACCTGGGATCATTTTTTTATTATTTTTATTTTTTGGGGGGGTCAATCTGACACTGGCAGTGGCGTTGACTTTTCATTTCCTGTGTGTGTGTTCAGAGGGAAATACACAGCTCAATTTGAGATAAATATTTACTGTTCGTTCTCACTCTTGGAAAACCATTTTAGCCACCCTCCCTTTTTGTCTCTCTGTAGTTGAGCAGCGGCGTCCGTTTAGGCTGCTGCGGACAGAAAAAAAACACTAATACTGTTGACTAACTCACTCGCATAGACTTGCACAAGAGAGAAAAAGGTAGGAGAGTAGTAGTGAATATGTCAGTGCGCCGAGGCCATGTATTTCCACTCTGACGAATATTTAAAAAAAAAAAAAAAATGGAGAAAAAAAAGAAAAACAAAACAAAACAGATATTTTGAATGGAGTGTTGAAATGCAGTACTTAAAGCAGGTATCCATGCATTCATTGACTTAAAGGCACCAGGATCATATTCTGTGGGATTTATATTAGTTTTAAAAAATAATATTAATAAACTTGGATAACTCTTCATCGAGTCCTCTCCTCTTTGAGAACGAGTGAGTGTTGTCGGAGCTGAATGGATGGATTAGAGCTTCCAGAAAGCACAACTTTGTGTATTTAAAGTGTTTTATCCAAACTTTTAACCCATACGACACAGAGAAATGCATCCAATCATCACATTCCAGAAGAATATCTTTGTTAGGACTTTTATTTTGTAGGATGTCTTCTCCTTCACTAAACTGTCTTCTTAGTTGTTTTTTAAGATTACACAATTTCAGTTCAGTTATTTATTTCATAAGATATTTGACATAAATAATTTGAAAGCAAGATTTAACAGAAGACAGAAGAAATGCAGATTAACATCCTTTTTGCTACTTGGTACTGGTTTTAATAGTTAATATTAAATATTTAGTACATAAGAGATAAGCAGATATGTGTTTTTGAGGTGCTGAAAGGTGACTCAGTCGTCACCTCACAGCTAGAAGGTCGCCGGTTCACGTCCCGGTGAGGACACCCGGGATCTTTCTGCGTGGAGTCTCCATGTTCTCCCTGTGCAGCGTGGGTTCTCTCCGGGTTCTCAGTCTTCCTCCCACAGTCCAGAAACATGCTGAGGTTAATTGGTGATTCTAAATTGTCCGTAGGTGTGAATGTGAGTGTGCTTGGTTGTCTGTCTCTAAGTGTAGCCCTGTGATAGACTGGTTACCTGTCCAGGTGAACCTGCCTTCACCCTGAGTCAGCTGGGATAGACTCCAGCCCCCCCATGACCCCAGTGAGGATTAAGCGGGATATAGATGATGGATGGATGGATAGTAAATGGTAGATGGTCTGCGCTTTCATAGCACTTTACAATATGTTTCTCATTCATCCATTCACACACATTCATCTACCAATGGTGACAGAGCTGCCATGCAAGATGCTGCCTGCCACTGGGAGCAACTTCAGGTTCAGCGTCTTGCCCAAGGACACGTCGACTGTGGAGGGGATCGAACCACCATGTGATTGGAGGACAACCAAATGTTGTTGGCTGTAGAGCCTGAGATGTTTCCTGATCTTAGAATTATCGGTGGACCTTTTGTAGGAGTCACATCCCACAGACTGATAACGGTTATAAGCTCAGTTATGTAGTTCGGTTTAATTTTCTACCACTAATTCAGGGCACTTGACATACTGACAGTAAAGTCAAGAGCTTCAATATGATATGACACGGTTCTATCTTTATTAAGCCTCTGTCATTTTGTCACTCTTCTCATTATTTCCTAATTTAGTATAAAAAATTAAATACTAACTGGAAAAAAAAGTCAATCCTGCAAGAAAAAACGGCCAACTGTATTAATAATTACAAAAATAATCGCATGTTAAATGAAGATTGGTTTGTTGGTTTCTGCCTCTGATGAGTAAATAAAACACCTGGTAAAGCAGAAGAACATCTGTCTGGCTTATAAACCAGGTATGAAGGACGACGGTGTTCCATAAATTGACCTAATTCTTTATTTTTAAGCCAAAAAAAAAAAGCATCATAATTTAAAAAAATGGAAAATTTACTGAACTGTTCGGTTGCCTGGAAACAGCCTCTGAGGATAAACAAACTCGCTCCCCTTGAACACAAAGCGAGATAACCGTCAGAGGGACTGAGGTTTTCCATCCTGCACTCAGAGACGAAGGTTAAAACTCATTATGTGGCCACAACAAATGCAGAGAATGGAAACTGAAGCTGGACCAAACAGTTGGACTGTGGAGATGAAAGAGGCCAAATTAATTCAGCTTCTCCTGACATACTACAGGTTTTTATAATGTTATGATGCCACACAGCAGAAGTAGAGACTGAGCGATGCAGAAAGGAAG
>NW_007579273.1:175141-176335 GCF_000690725.1 Stegastes partitus
TTTCTCAAATTCCCCACAACCAGTGAACCTCCCAGCTTTAGAAAGTTGGTAAGGATGTGACTCAGGTGCTTTACCTCACCAGTAGCTGTCCTGCTATAATTGTAATTGACAGTTTTCTTCATGAAGGAGGCCGACAGCAGCAGCTCAGTGGCTCTCAGAGCAAAACAACCCAAACCTCAGGAGTTACACGGTCATACAGGTGACATGAACTATCTGAAAAACTAAAAACATACATGTGAGAGTTTGATTAACCCTATTTAGGACTTTCATATTACCATGCGTAGAAGGTCCTAAACCAAATGGCCTAGGGTTCAAAACACCCCAAAAATCCTGAATAGGGTTAATTCGCTGAAAAGGGGGAACAATGTGGCGCCTTCAGTGCAACAGCTGAGGACCTACTGCAGCCACAAGGTGGAGACAAAGACCCAAGAACAGGTGATGCCTGGAGAAGCAACACTAGAGGAGTTAAACCACATGAATGTAAACATAAAAAAATATCAGTCATTTCAATACCAACAACTCCAACAGACATCCTGCATTCTTTTTCAGGTAAAGTAATTCAGACAATACTCAGAGAAACCGATTTTCTTTATCTGTTTCGTGGGATTCTGTCAAGCTCCAAGTCAGTCACACTTCTGTGAAACCAACCTGTCCAGGTAGGAAGCAACACTGATGGTGAATCAGTTCCACCTGCTGTTGTGCAAATGGAGCAGACACCAGGTGGAGATGAGCGGCAGGTAGCAGGACAACTATTATAAAGGAGTGCAGGTGGTGACCACAGACCAGGTCTCTGTTCTCGTCCTTTCTGGCTGAAGTTTTGGTCACTTTTGCATCTTGTCAGTGCTCTCAGCCCCAGAGGTAGCATGAGGCGTGTCTACAACCCACACAAGCTGCTCAGGTGGTGCAGCTCATCCAGGATGGACATCAATGCAAGCTGTGGCAAGAAGGTCCAGAGCCTGGAGGAGATACCAGGAGACAGGCCAGTACACCAGGAGACGTGGAGGGGGCTGTAGGAGGGCAACAACCCAGCAGCAGGATGCTACCTCCTCCTCTGTGCAGGAGGTCCAGGAGGAGCTCCAGCAGGCCACGAATATGCATGTTTCTGCTCAAACTGTCAGAAACAGACTCCATGAGGTGGTCTGAGGGCCCCACGTCCACCAGTGGGGCTTGTGCTTACAGCCCAGCACCGTGCAG